>NW_027368956.1:0-46123 GCF_046119375.1 Phyllobates terribilis | reverse complement strand
AGAACCTTCGGTTCAATCTACTGAGTGTAGCACAACTATGCGACCAAGGAGGTAATAAGGTATGGTTTAGCACAACTGAGTGTGCAGTGGTCAGTCCTGAACAAGAGGTGCTTCTTAAGGGCAAGCGCATAGACAACACCTACCTCTTCGACCACTCCTTCTCTCCTAAGCGCAACCTTTGTCTAGCTACACTCACTGAGACAACAAATCTTTGGCACAAGAGAATGGGACACGCAAGTCTACATCTACTCAACAAGCTTCAGTCCAAAGATCTTGTTCGTGGTCTTCCTCGCATCAAGGTAGAATCTATGACTTCATGCTCAGATTGCTCAAAAGCTAAAGCGACTCGTAGCTCCTTTCCCTCTATCAAGGTAGTGCAGACTAAAGCTCCCCTTGAGCTTCTCCACATGGACTTATGTGGACCACTACGAACGCAGAGTAAGGGAGGTAATCGCTATATTTTTGTAATAGTTGATGATTATTCTCGCTATACCTGGACTCTTTTCTTAAAACACAAGAGCGAAACCTTTGCAAAGTTTCAAGCTCTTGCGCTTTTACTGGAAAAGAAGCTAGGGCTCCCCATTTGTTCAATTCGTTCTGACAATGGAACTGAATTCAAGAATGGTGAGTTCCTATCATTTTGTGAGGATAGGGGTATCGATCATAATTTCTCCACTCCTAGAACCCCTGAGCAAAATGGTGTGGTTGAGCGCAAGAATAGGACACTTCAAGAGATGGCACGTACAATGCTACTCTCTAGTGGTGTCGCTTCACACTATTGGGCTCAAGCTGTGAGCACTGCATGTTATATAACTAACCGTGCCTTCTTAAGGCCTATTCTTGAGAAAACTCCCTATGAATTGCTTAAAGGGCGTACACCAAATATCTCTCACCTAAGGGTGTTTGGTTGCAAGTGTTACGTCCATAACAATGGGAGAGATCTTTTGGGTAAATTTGATGCTAGGAATGACGAGGCTATCTTCCTTGGATATGCACCTACAAGTCAAGGATATAGAGTACTCAATCTGAGAACTCAGAGGGAAGAAGATAGCATCCACGTGAAATTCAATGAAGGAGAGCTTGAAAGTGTTCCAGAAATCAACGATGATCCATTCTCCAGTCATGATCCACTTCCAGCTTCTCTTCCCAGTCCTCAAGCGCAACCTTCTATCCCTTCTTCAGGTATGGAAAGTGACGATGATGATGGTGGAAGATGCGCTTCTCAGCCTTTGGCCACAGAAGCCTGCATTCCCAGTGAAGAAGCAATTCAAGAGGACAACACTCAGAATGAAGATCATGAAAGTGGACCATCCATTAATGTTCTTGCTTCCCCTTCACCTCTTTCTCCAGGTCAGGTAACTCCCTCTGTTACTTCTTCTATCCCTTCTAGCTCTCTAGCGGGACCTAGTAATGGTGAAGCGCAACCTGGAAGTCCTTGAGCGGGACCCAGTGATCTTTCTGGTGGTAGTGAAAGCTTGTCCAAAACCACAACGATGAAGCTACCAGACAATACAGAGGTCACCGTGCGCGATTATCAACAGATGAACTCTCATCCAGTTTCAGCGATCATATCTCAGTATGAAAAAGGTACCCAGACTCGCTCTAACGTTCGTAACATGCTTGCTTGTAGTGCTTTTGTTTCTTTACAGGAACCCAAGTCCATACAAGTTGCGCTTCAAGATCCAGATTGGATAATAGCCATGCAAGAAGAGTTGGAGGAGTTCAAGCGCAATCAAGTTTGGCGTCTAGTACCCCGGCTAGGTGATAGAAGCATTATTGGTACGCGCTGGGTATACAGAAACAAGCTAGATGATAGTGGAGTGGTGGTACGAAACAAAGCGCGTCTTGTTGCACAAGGTTACAATCAACAAGAGGGCATTGATTACGATGAAACGTACGCACCAGTAGCTCGTTTAGAGGCAATTCGACTGTTGATAGCCTACGCAGCGCAACAAAGGATTCAAGTTATTTCAAATGGATGTGAAGACAGCCTTCCTCAATGGTAAGCTTAATGAGGAGGTCTATGTCAAGCAACCACCAGGATTTGAAGATCCAGCTTATCCAGACCACGTGTACTTTCTTGACAAAGCGCTATATGGACTAAAGCAAGCCCCTCGCGCTTGGTATGACTGTCTATCTAAGTACTTGTTGGCAAATGACTACAAGAGAGGTTTGGTGGACAAAACCCTCTTCATAAGGGAAGTGAAAGGTGATATTCTCATTGTTCAAATTTATGTTGATGATATTATATTTGGTTCTACTAACTTGCAGCTAGTAGAAGACTTTAAGAACACCATGAGCCTCAAGTTCAGCATGAGCATGATTGGTGAGCTCAAGTATTTTCTAGGGCTTCAAGTCAACCAAATGGATGAAGGCATTGAGATTCACCAGTAGAAATACATCAAAGATTTGCTTAAGAAGTATCAAATGGAGAACTCTAAACCTTGTCCTACCCCTCTCTCCACTACTACAAAACTGGACACAGATCTTATGGCTGAGAAGGTAGATGAAACCATGTATCGAGGTATGATAGGTTCTCTAATGTATTTGACTGCTTCACGTCCCGATATTGTTTTTGCTATTAGTGTATGCGCTCGATCACAGTTAGACCCTCGCGCTTCTCACCTTGCTCATGTAAAGCGCATCTTCAGGTATTTAAAAGGGTCTGACGATCTTTGCCTTTGGTAATCCAAAGGGGGCGGTCTTTCTCTTGTTGGCTATACCGATGCAGATTATGCAGGTTACTTGGCTGATAGAAAGAGCACTAGTGGCATGGCACAGTTCCTTGGTCCCTGCTTAGTCTCCTGGGGTTCCAAGAAACAAAACTGCATCGCGCTTTCAACAACTGAGGCCGAATACATAGCTGCAGCGCAATGTTGCGCTCAAGTGTTGTGGATAAGGCAACAGCTCGTTGACTATGGTATTACTCTTGACTCTATATCTATATTTTGTGATAATACTAGCGCTATATGTGTTTCGAAGAATCCTGTCCATCATACAAGAACGAAGCACATTGACGTAAGACACCACTTTCTACGAGACCATGTGGAGCGCAAGAATATTGAGCTTATTCACGTATCTTCAGAAGGGCAATTGGCAGATATCTTCACTAAGGCGCTTAATCGTCAGGTATTCTTAAACCTCAGGGTTCAGCTTGGCCTTATTCAACTCCATTATCTTCGAGGCAATTGCCCTGTACGTATTCCTCTATTTGACTAGAACTAGCGAGCTTAGTATCAAGGTACGAACTATGGTCGCTTGCGCTTGATAGCTTTGAGTCTTCATGCTTTTGATTGATTATTGAAATGAATTAGTATTGAACTTGTCTAACTTGTTTGGCTCAATTTGATATAATCATAATCCATGCATGCTCTTATTTGCCAAAACATGAGAGAAGTATTCATTTGGTGACATAAAGCCTCAATTACCAACCTACATGTATATGCACATACGTCCACATCAACTTGAGTGATTGAATGCTCTAATGTCCCCTATATGAAATGTGCATCTTCCTATTCATGAATTTCTTTACATTGTAGTTTGAAAAATTGAACTGGACATCACACTCTCATGTCTACTCATCTCAATCAGTGTTATGCTTCTTCAGTTTTAGCTCCCAGTGATGTTTCGGCATGCGCTTCAGTGTTCAGCGCAATTGGGACTTACAGTACATCGCGCTTTGTAGCGCATCCGGGTGGTTTTCCTTCGTGGTTGGGTTTGCTTAACTTTTAAGCAATGCTTTTCTCATAATTAAAGCGCGTCGCTCGAGTGATGTAACAGCTATTTGCATTGCAACGGTCGGATTTATAGCCGTTAGAGCTCTGCGCCGAGATTTTATTGGACCGTTGATGAGTAACGGCTCTATTCTGTGATTGGCTTGTTGAAGCGGTTCCGAGTTGTTGAAAGAGCTATAAATACGAGGTATTTGTCCTACGCTCCTACCTTCCCGTCTTTACTCCTTTACCTATACTCTTCTCTTCTACTCTCCCTTCTCCAATTTTCTTTACACTCGTTATCATGGACAAAATTCTGAGCGCTCTCTCGGAACTTGACCCTGACACCCATGCCAAGTTTCAGTCCATAGTCCAAGCCTCATCCTCCACACAGCCTGCATCAAAAACGGTCTCTCATGAGGTAACATCTCCAACTAAAGCGGCCTCCCCTACACCACCACCACCTACAACCACACATGCTCATAAATCCCCATCTCCTCCTATTGATCTTACTGGTACTGATGACCCATCTCCTCCCTCAAAAAGCCCTCCTAAACCTAAATTCTCCCATGATCCTCCCGTTGACTTGGACTTACTTGCCCAAGATCTAGAGCTCGCTGGATACGATCCAGTTCAAGAGCTTGGAAGAATCCAGGCTGAGACTTCTCATACAACCCCGGCTAAAGGTAAAGGGCTTCTCTCAATAGATACCCCCTCTCGCCCAGGTTCAAAGATAAGGCCTCCGGTGCATGCGCTTCAGTCTCCCAAGGAGCTTTTAGCTGCCATTCCCTCTGACTCTGACGCTGATGAAGAATTCTAGCTTCTGCCCAGATCAAGCGCTCAATCACCTCTACCGTTTCAGTCTCAGAAGCCAGATCGGCTGAGTGATGCGCTTCGACGGAAAGGTAAAAAGCGCAAAGTTGTTGCTCCTCCTCCTCTCGTTTCTGAGCACGAGTCTTCAGATGGCTCGGAACATGAATCTCCTCCACCTGCTCCTAAACCAGTTGGGGCTTCTACACGTTCTAAGCGCACCAAGGTAATCAACTTGTCTGACTTTCCCTCCGTTCCTCAGGGTGTACAGAAGCGCTCTCGTCTGTTTCCAGAAATTGTCACTCCAGATCTCCTCACTGGCCTCCACGACTCGTCTCATGTTGCTCGCTTCGCTACGTGGCTAAGCTTTCAGGGCTGGGATACGCTGGAAACGGAGCCAGCGCGTTGTAACAATGCCATGGTCTACCAATTTTATGCTGCTTTGGAGTATTCACCACCAAACCCAGAGTACAGCTCAGTGACCTTCACCTGGAGAGGAAATTCGAAGGAATGTTTTCGAGTCAAGGATCTGTCCAAGGCAATAGGGCTAACGGAGCAATCAAGCGGCTTTGGCAGGTTGTACAAGAAGAATTGGCCAGCTGGAGCGACTGCGCTTAAGAAGACAGTATTTGGCTCGAATGTGCCCAAAGGTGCGCTCACAGTTGATCTTCTTCGTCCCTCCAAGCGCCTCCTTCACCACTTCATCATCACCAACATCACTCCCCGCGACTATGATCGTGATAAGGTGACAATTGCTGACTGTTGCATTATGGCTGCCGTAATCACAAACCAGGTGGTCAACACAGCTCAGCTCATGATGAGCCATTTGGTGTTGTGTCGCGCTGCAACTTCTGGACCTCTGCCCTTTCCTCACTTGATCTGCAAAATGCTTCGAGCGGATGGACTGTATGAACCTTCTCTCCCAGACTATGCCTGCTCTACTTTTCTCACCACTGACGCTATAGTTGCCATACTTCTACCCAAGAATGAGGAGAAACCTTACTCTAGCTCGCGCTCCGAGTTGAGCCCTCGCGCTCGGGTCTTCTCCAGCTCCGCCGACTTATCTGCTCTAGTCGCTTCAATGGAAGCGCATCAGGAGAGGGTTGAAAAGCGTCTTGGCGAGATGGTAGAAATTATGTCTTCAATGCTAAAGCTAGTCCAGGAGAAGTTTAATGAAGAACGGGGTGGTAGCCCATGAGTGGATGTGATGGTTGCGCTTCTCAAGCGCATTTACTGATTCTCTTTTTTTTTCTCTTTGCTATGTCTATGTGATTTTTGAATTAGCTCGCTAGGATTCCAGCTTCTCTTGTTGCGGTTTGTACTTCAATGACAATATAGTATGCTTTTGATTTTTATATCTCTGAGAGCCTTTCTAACCTGACTTGTCTTTACTTAAGCTGCTCACTTTTCTTTCTTAAGATTTGTTTGACGTCTTAGCTAGCAAGCGCACTCTACTATCTTTCTTACCGTATGACTATGCTTTGAATTTTTCGATGATGTCAAAAGGGGGAAAAACACAGGTAAATTCCTCTTTGATTAAGGGGGAAGTATGAGATCGTGCTTGAATTCAGGGGGAATTGAAAATTGGTATGGTTAATTACCTTGGTAAGTTACTTTGATCCAATTCCGAATCTAAATACTTGACTAAATTGATATGAATGTCTTCATTTTGGTCACTTAAGAAAGTATTCATGAGCTTACCTGTTTAAAGTTTGTCATCATCAAAAAGGGGGAAATTGTTAGTTGAGCTTTAATCATCTTGTTAAAGCTTAATCTATTTCTCTTTGTTTTGATGATAACAAACTAATATGTTTAATCTCTTAGTGTTTTTAAGCCTTCCAGGTCATTGACATATTCATAAGGATGCGCTTAAGTCACTTATAGATGCGCTCGACTGGTCACAGTCGCGCTTAACACCAAGCGGAGAAAGTAAGTTTCGCAAACGGTGTTTAATAAATCCATTCAAGACCAAGAAGTAAGAGTGATCGAGCTTCGAGGGCATAAGGATGCGCTTGAATGAAGTTGAAGAAAGTTGATCACGAGGTTCCACTGAAGCTTAGGGTGTGCCAGAGCGCAGGAGAACAAATCTGCACGCTACGAAGGCTGGTAAAGCGGGAGAGTGCAAGTTGCGTGCACAGGAAGGTGCCAGAAGAACTTTACACTCTTTGTGACGCTACTCCGGGGATCGCCAGCGTGGCAAGAGTTTGTTAGAGCTTAAAGCACACGGATTGCTTATGTGGCGTGGATCAACACATGGAGAACAAAACCAAATCACTCCAAGCCGTTGATTAATTCTGGTGAAGTGATCAAGGCACACGGATTGATGAGGTGGCATTTTATATAGTCTTTGTTTGTTACACGGTTGAGCTATAGGGTTAGCTTAAGACTTGTGTATAAATAGAGTACTATTTCATTCATTTCAAGGGTTGCAAAACGTAGAGAATATAGGAAGCTAGAGAGAGCTTAAGAGATATTTCGTTTGTAATCAGAGAGTGTTGAGAGTGTCTTTGTTCTTCAGAGCTGAACTGAGAGTATTGTAGAGAGAGTGCTTACGAGTGAGCTTCTTGTGTTGAAGCGAGAGATTGTAATCACTTCTTAATCAATACAAGTGTAGTGGTGAGTTTTATCCCGAGTCAGCTAGTGACTTAGGGTTCTCACCGTTTTGAAATCCTTGTGTGTGCAAATATAGGTGCGCTTTAACATCTTAAAGCGCGCTTTATTGTCTGTCTAACCTCTTCCGCACTTAAGGACTTTAGTAAATTCATTACTAACAGTTCAACAAAGGTTAAGCGCAAGCCAAGTATTCAAAGCGCAATTGAATCCTTGTTAAGCGCAACTAAGGCTTAATGAACCTTAGTGACAGAGAACAATAGCTGATCAAAACACGTGTTTTCTACTTTGGTAACGTGTTATTTTCAACACTTCGCTCAGATTGCTTGCTGATTTATCCTGTATTCTTCAGCCTCCCAAGGTCGATGAAACTAAAATACTTGAAACTTCTAAGCGAGCTTCATATTCAATTTATTTCTTCTAAGCGAGCTTTGTACACTGTACCTTACACCTGTAAGCTACTATTAGAGTTCCTTGGTTTTGATGTTGACAAATCACTTCCTAACTCGCTTACCTGAGTGTTACTTGCAGTTACTATTTTAGAGAAGCTTCCCTCTTGGGAAACTTTCCTTAACAGGGAAGCGATTTCACATCAGAATCAATCGAACATATTATTAAGGAAAGAAGTATTTTCCAAGAGAGACGAGACAATAATGGTTTAAACATTTAAAGATCCGAGTTAATAAAAATAAAGACACAAATCTTAATTGGTTAGGGTGTTATTTGGAAGAAGATCTTGGAAGAGACGCCGGAAGATATTAAGAAGAAATTAAGAAGCTGAAAGATATTAAGAAGATATTAAAGAGCCAACTTAGTTGAAGATTTGGCTAAACAAGATCGCAACAAACTTGTTGCGTATATTGCTAGAAGAGATGCGGAGCTATCTCTATAAATAAGAGACTTCTTCTACCATGAAGTGTGCGCAAAAACACTAAGGAAAAATACAGTCTGTTGGGTTAAGATAGTCATACACTTGTAAGGATTGAGTTTGGGTACGAGAGAGAGAGAAGAGTGATTTAGGTTATTTAGAGTTTTCCATTTGTAACAAACAAGAAATACAATAAAAAGAGTGTGTGAGTTTCAAATCCTTCTACTGACGAACTAGAAGGTAGTGGTTTTACTCAATACTAATTGGTGTTGAGGTTTCCACTATAAATACCGTGTGAAGCTTTTTACATATTATAATTCTGGCACTATACGCTCAGGGAAGTGACCTTCGCTTTCCTAGTCGCTTACGTCACAACGATCCAACAATTGGTATCAGAGCGAGGTTCTTGTTGTGACTGAATTGAAGAAATGGCATGAAGAAACTCGATCAATGACTCCTTTTGGAAGCCTCCAACACTAAAAAACGGAGAGTATGACTGGTGAGTGGAACAATTTGAATCCCACATATGTGCTCTTCACGGACAATTATGGAAGATTGTTGAGTTTGAAGATGAAAAGATCTGGGTCGATGCAACCATAAATTTGGCTATAAAGGAAAGGAAAGACTACTCATACGCAGACTACAAGACACTGGAGCTCAACATGAGGGCAAAGAAAGTCTTACATATGGCTCTTGGTCCTTCAGATATAAGGAAGGTTCTTCGCTACAAAACGAAGAATGACATATGGGAGGCACTCAAGAGAATGTACGGAGAAAACGACGATGTGAAGGAAAACAGGATTCTGGCTGTGCAAAAAGACTATGATAACGTGCCACAACAGAAGGGTGAATCTCTAGAGGAATTTCACTCCATACTCCAAGGCTACGTTGGGCAACTAGGGTTCCTTTCAGAAGTTCTTCCCGATTGGAAAATCATACATCAGTTTCTTCAGGACCTGAACTCCAAGTGGGACTCAATAGCTCTTGCTCTACAAGCTTAGAATGACATCAAGTCAATCACACTAGAAGATCTAGTAGTCCGACTATAGAGCAACGCTGGAGTTCAACAAAGGAAAACTGCTCGAAGAGAAAGCGAGAACAGCCAAAACATAGCTCTCAAGATTTATAAGGCCTTTGATCTGGCTCAAATGGAAGGAGGAATTGAAGACGAAGATGAGGACATTGCTCTGATTACAAGAGCATTCAAGAAGGTATGGAAAAGAAATAGGGACATTCAACGCTCATCAGAGGGATGCAACAAAGACCTCAAGGAAGTGATATGCTATCACTGCCAAAAGAAAGGACATTTTGTAAGAAACTGCTTCAAAAAGAGGCCAGAGAACCCCCAGTGCAAGCAGGGAAACCCGCAATGGTGGCAACCTGGGGAGACTCTGACTCTAACGAGGACGCTTCCCTCGGATTCGGTGATCTCTGCTGAATGGGAAACGAAGATACTCGTTACGATGAGGTAACCGAATCTACTGTTATTTCTAAATTAAAAGGAAAAACTAAAGAGCATCTAATAAGCATCATTAGAAAGCTTGGAACTGAAATTGCTAATCTGAATGAATATCTATAGGAAAGGGAGGAAACTATCTCAAATCTGCTCGAAGACAATAGTGTTTGGGAAGAAAAGGTGAAAACATGGAAAAAGCTTCCTCCATAACTTCGGAAAAGAGTAAAATCTGTCTCACACTAGAAGAAAGAATTGCTTCTCAAAATAAAGACATAAAAGCCCTAGAAAATGATAGGGAAGTGACTAGGAAAGTGATAGAGGAACTTAAGAAAGACGAAAAAGAAAAGAAAGAGGCATGGGAAAATGATCTCACTTTAAAAAAGGCAGATCAATTAAAAAAGAACTTTGCTAAGAGATTCACTCTAAAAGTTGGCATAGGATATATTGAGAATGCCACAAGTAAGGGTAAGGGAAGCGTACCGAATGAGGAGGTTAAACCCTCAAATCCAAAGGAACAGTGTAATATCCTCAGCATTGGGTGCAATCAATGTAGTTCTAAGGATAAAGGAAAATCTCCGTTACCTGAACTAAACAATTGGTTTAATGGTCAAAAGGCTTTTTTTATATGGACTAAGCATTCCAAGAATGAAAAACCAAATCATATAGACTTTGAAGCTAGAAAAATAATAAGACCATTGGCCTCGACAAAGTAGATATGTTAATCTAAAATGTCATGGGGTATGCTGGCATTGTGGCAGAGATGAACACTATAAAAATGAATGCTACTCTAGGATTAGAATGCTACAAAAAGTCTACAAGTTGTCTAATGAATGTTAAAATACTTATGATGGTAAGTCGAAAACAAATAAACAGGTAAATGTGATTAAGCATGAGATTGCTTCCCCTAAACCCAGTAAGCCTAAGCTTATATGGGTTCGTAAGAACTAATGTTTTATATACAGGGGAAAGTGAGGAAGAGTTCCTGGTACATAGATAGTCCATGCTCAAGGCATATGACGGGAAACATGAACTGGTTCAACTCACTTAAGGAAGACTCTGGAGGCTCAATCACATTTGAAAACGAGAGAAAAGGAGAGGCAATTGGCACAAGACAAGTAGGTATTTCAAAACACGTCACAGTGGAGAAAGTGAACCTGGTAAAAAAACCTAAAATTTGATCTTCTAAGCATAGCCCAGCTATGCCTTGGAGGGAAAAATGAGGTTATCTTCACTATTAAGGATTGCACTGTGAGAAATGTTGAAACTGGAAAGCTTGTGTTAAAAGGATTATGTGATGGGAAAGTATACAGGGTTGATCCCTCATTTATCTCTGACAGGGAAGTGTGTCTCACTTACTTGAATGAAGATTTTGATCTATGGCACAAAAGGTTTGGACACGCGAGTCTTTAACTCCTGTCAAAACTTCATTCAAAAGAATTGGTGGAAAGATTACCCAAAGTTGAAGCTCACAATGATCAGGTATGTAGTGCATGCATAAGAAGTAAGCAATCAAGTATATCCTTTAAATCCAAAATGAAGGTAAGTACTCTCAAACCCCTTGATCTTATTCATATGGATCTGTGTGGACCCATGCGCACCTTGAGCCGTGGTGGAAACAAATGTGTGTTTGTTATTGTTGATGACTTCTCCAGGTACATATGGACCATCTTTCTTTCAACAAAGGAAGATGTATTCTCGGAGTTTGTCGTTTGGAAGAAGAAAACTGAACTCAAACTGGAAAGCAAGTTGAAGTCAATCCGCGCTGATCATGAAACTGAATTCGACAACTCCTCTTTTCTCTTATTATGCAGGGATTGTAGAATCGATCACAACTTCTCGACGCCTAGAACTCCACAAAAGAATGGAGTGGTTGAACGGAATAATAGAACCTTGGAAGGAATGACAAGAACACTCTTAATTACTAGTGGCCTTCCTAGGAATTTCTGGGCTGAGGCTTTACATGCGTCATGTTACATCCTAAATAGAGCTTTTCTAAGACCATGTTGGAGAAAACATCCTCTGAGCTACTAAAAGGGAGGAACCAAATGTAAGTCACTTACGCGTGTTTGGTTGCAAGTGTTTCGCACTTATTAATGGGAAGGAAAGCTTGGGAAAGTTTGATGCTCGAAGTGATCCTGGAATCTTTATGAGGTAGTCCTCACATAGTGCAGCATACAAGGTCTTCAATCAACGAACAAGGAAGGTAGAGGAAAGTGTTCATATTCGATTCGATGAACGAAAAATGGTGGGAACCAAGCTTGTTGATCTCAATGCACCTCCACTGTCTGATGATGAAGACTTCCAAATAGTAGAGTTTTCTGAAGAATGCACAAGTGAGGAGGGGATTCCTCTTTCCCCACTCGAAGATACTCCGAGTACTGATCCACAAAGTAACGAATCCCCGTCTCAAGAGAATCAAATGGATGAGGAGGAATAAATGGATCATCTTTCTGAAAATGTGACCGGCAATCCAGTGGTCTATGGTGATACATCTTTATCACCACGCATTCGCATTCCTCTTGTTCACCTTAGAGACTACGAATGCCTACCATTCGTATCCCTCCAGTATCTCCACAGGTAGTCAACCAGGTAGTCAACTAGGTAGTCGACAAAGTAAATGAACATGTAGTCGAACAGGTAGTCGACCAAGTAAGTGAATCAGACCCAAACTCCTATGCATTTATTGCTTTCGACTCTCTTGCAGAACCAAAGACTATAGGTGAGGCACTCAACGACCCGGACTAGGAAAAGAAATGCAAGAAGAACTTTATCTGTTTGAGCGAAACAAGGTTTTTAAGCTTGTCCCTAGGCTAGAAAACAGAGCCATTATTGGTACAAAGTGGGTCTTTAGGAACAAACTAGATGACAAGGGACATGTCACAAGAAACAAGGCAAGACTTGTTGCTAAAGGTTACAATCAACAGGAGGAGATCGACTATGATGAGACATTTGCTCATGTGACTAGGTTAGAAGCTATTAGACTCTTGATTCCATATTCTGCTCATCATGGTTTATATAGCAGCAAATGGATGTCAAAACAGCATTCTTGAATGATGTGATAAAAGAGGAAGTATATGTAAGTCAAACATCATGGTTTGAGGATCACTCTCATCCAAACCATGTCTTCGTGTTAGATAAGGCATTGTATGGTCTCAAACAGGCACCTCGTTCCTAGTATGAAAGGCTATCACAGTTCCTTCTCTTCCATGGATATGTGCAAGGGGAAATAGACAAAACTCTCTTCCTTCTCAGAGAAGGGAATCATACCCTGGTTTTTCAAGTTTATGTCGATGACATCATTTTTGGCTCCAAAAATGAGGTGTTGGTTACTAACTTCACTAAACTCATGGAAAGTGAGTTCAAAATGAGTATGGTGGGAGAACTAAAGTTTTTTTTTAGGACTACAAGTAGTTCAATCCGAGGAAGGGACTAAGGTACATCAACAAAAGTACATCCATGAATGCATCAAGAAGTTTGGTATGAATGACGCTAAACCCTTTTCTACCTTTATGTCACCAAATGATTCAGGAAAGGACGATGAGGAAAAATATGCTAACCAAACTTTATATAGAGGGATGATAGGGTCTCTATTATATCTAACGACTAGTAGGCCAGATGTTATGTATAGTGTGTGTTTATGTGCTAGATTTCAGGCAAATCCAAAGGAGTAACACGTCAAGGTAGTAAAGAGGATTCTCAGATATCTCAATAGAACAAATGATCTATGCCTATGGTATCCAAGGGGAGGTGATCTATCACTTGTTGTCTACACTGATGCTGAATTTGCTAGGGATAAGATGGATAGAAAGTCTACCTCTGGAATGGCTTAATTCCTTGGGTCGTGTCTCGTCTCTTGGGGATCAAAGAACAAACTTCAGTTGCAATATCCACTGCAGAAGTTGATTATATAGTTGCAGCCGCGTATTGCTCACAACTTTTGTGGCTTAAATAACAACTAAGAGACTTTGGCATATTTCTTGATTCAGTTCCTATACTTTGTGATAACACTAGTGCTATTAACATATCTAAGAATCCAGTGCATCACTCAAGAACAAAGCACATCGAAATAAGGCATCACTTTCTTCGTGCTTGTGTTGAGAAAGGAATGGTCTCAATGAACTTCTGTAGCACAGAGAATCAAATTCTTGATATCTTCACAAAGACACTCAACAGGGAACCTTTTGAGCGACTCTGTATGGAGCTTGGTATGACTTCCCTTGACTAAATGTTATTCTCTTGTGCTTCTCTCGATGATTGGTTGAAATCATGCATGTTGTGTTATTATGTGCTGCATATTATACTCCTTGTAGGCATAACGTTTCTAGATTATACTTATTTGCCTTCCATGCGTCCTAGCCCTAGTCACTTCCCTGGTCACCTACATCTTATTTTTAAGAAATTTTGACTTGCAAATCACAAAGGTCTCTTTCTAATCCCAAAAGATTCCTCCCAATGATTCTCTAACCTGACATTATAATCCCAAATGACGGAGAAAATCTACAGTGTCCAAAAGCCATGTATAGCATGAATAATCCTATGAGCACTTCTTTCGTATATTAACTGGATTCGTCATGCAATGCTTAATAAACACATGCATATATATATTATAATATTTTTTGCGTGTAATGATCTCCTTGTGAAACCATCTTTGGTACGTGTCCCTATTCATTACACACCTACACTATCAACACATATATGAAGAGGTAAGCTACTAGGTAATCGAGTTGGCCTTCGTCTCGCACAAAAAGGAATCGTCTAACAAGAACAAGGAAAAATTTAATGCACAGTGTGAACATCTATCTGTAGAGTTTTGACCAATGATGTGAAATGACTGTGGCGCGCCCATTTGAATTCCAAAGGTAAATTAAATACAAAAAGAAACCCACCCTCATTCCACAAACACACCTCTCTTCTTCCTCAAACCCTATCGTTTATGTTTCCCTCAAGCTCTCAAAAATGGCCGCCAATCCTTTCACCTCCAACGACACTGCCGACACGATCATGTCGAAACTCCTTTCCATGGGTCTCGACTTCACAAAAATCACCATCTCGTCATCGTCCATTTCTGAACCCCTTGAAAACCCGAGTTCGAACAACCAACGTCTGATACCCAAGAAACACTACCCTTCCTAGCCATGGTAGTTTACGAACCTCCAACCACACCTCAAACTGAACCATCTACTCTACCCACCGAAAAACTACCCAAATCAACAGTCCCGGTTAACACGACACCGAAACCATCATCTACTTCACCCACAAAATCCCAACCCATTGCTGAACAACCTGCTTCGCCTCTCGCCGGTGATGCCAAACAGGCAGCGCCACGGCGAGCACCACCATCCACCTCTTCTGCCATTCCTCCACCAGTACCGATTGTTACCCGCTCCAAGAACACTCAAAAGAAGATAGGAATGAAGCGTGTAAAACAGAGTGCTCCACCGCCAAAGAAAAAGGGTATTCTCAACCAAGAAGTCGAAGTCATAAGCACATATAAGGATGATGAGCCATTAGCCCTAAAAAGGGCGAAAACTGAGGCCTCATCGGATGTTCCCTCTAAACGGCTAACAATGGGATCAATCTCCAAGGCAAAGACTCCGAAAACACCAGCCAAGCCCTCTCGCACGGCCACCAAAAATAAGGACACTCTACCTGCTCTGAAGGACATGCAAGCTCGAACCCTAATAAAGGAAACAGGGTTCAAGACAGAGGTTCTTGCGACAAACTCTTTGGACAAAGTTCAGGACCTTATTGATTTCCAACGATGGGGTTCTCTGTTCAATCATCAGGTAACTGCAAATGCCAATCTTGTCCGCAAATTCTATTCTTTTTTTTCAGTTGGTAGACAGTGATGTAGGACATTGTGGTCAGTATTTAATTACGAAGAAGAAGTATACCTTTAGTAGTAGAGAACTTGCTCTGATTCTGAGTGTGCCCCACCAAGGGGGTGATGTTTATGCTAAGGGGGCATGGCCCCATGGTTTCTCAGTCTCCACCGTGCACAACGTGTCCGGCGATAATACAGTTTCTCTAACAGGAGAAATCACCACCACACATATGCACGTAGCTTCCCGTGTAGTCCATCTACTTCTGCTCTCAAACATTGTACCTCATGAAGAGAAAAAGAATGTTTTGGTGATCCAGGATGTGGTACTTCTGGACAAAATCTTGCGCAAAGAACGTGTCAGCCCCCCTAAAATTGTTCTGAAACATATGGCCCATGTCGTGGACAACAAAACACCCGCCCTGCCTTTCCTATCTATTGTTTGAAAAGTTCTGGCATACCATGAAATTTATGAGGAACGGCCTGGGGACATGGTTTTGGTGAAACAGCTCAGTGAGGACACACTGCGAAAGATGAAGTTAATAAGGTCAGGTGAAGGCTGGACACGGGCACTACCCAAGGGGAAGGAACAAGGGTCCTCTAAAGACACCTCTGCCGCTCCTGCAAGCAAGACTAACTCCAAACAGAGGCATCTGCGCACCCTTGTCCATGGACTTCTCGATCAATTAGAGAAGTTGCACGCTGAGATTGAAGACATGACCTCCTCCAGTGATGAGTCTGAGGTCGAATTGACTGCCATGTTGCTCTATCTCCTCTAATTTGCTGATCCGCAAACACAATCCACCTCCCATCCTTCCTTCTTCTTTTCTGATTTCTCTTGCTATAACTTTTGTGAGTTGTTTGTCTTTTGCCTTAAACTTGATGTGGTCTACTTTGGAAAACAATTATGGGGTGTGCTTGCGTGCGCAAGACATCTCTGTATAATCCTATGATCAACTTGCCTTACCTGGTGTCTTCTATGCTTTGCTTAATTTCTCTACTTGCTTTTTGATGATGCCAAAAGGGGGAAAGTTTAAGGGGATTATATTTTGAGGGGGAATGTCTCTTAATAGGTTGCTTACATGAGTCATCTTAGGGGGAACTGTCGAGTATCTATATGTGGTCCTTTTATGCCTTATACTCGATTTTGATCTTAAATGTTTAAAGTGTTTGTCACCATCAAAAAGGGGTAATTTGTTAGAGTTCATTGGTTTTGATGTTGACAAATCATTCCTAACTCGTTTACCTTAGTGTTACTTGCAGTTACTATTTTAGGGCAGCTTCCCTCTTGAGAAACTTTCCTTACCAAGGAAGCTTCCCTATTGGGAAACTTTCCTTAACAGGGAAGCGACTTCACATCAGGAATCAATCAACCATCATATTAAGGAAAGAAGTATTTTCCAAGAGAGACGAGACAATAATGTTTCAAACATTTAAAGATCCAAGCTAATAAAATAAAGACGCAAATCTTAAGTGGTTAGGATGTTATTCGGAAGAAGATCTTGCAAGAGATACCAGAAGATATTAAGAAGCTGAAAGATATTAAGAATATATTAAAGAGCTGACTTAGTTGAAGATTCGGCTAAACAAGATCGCAACAAACTTGTTGCGTATCTTGCTAGAAGAGATGCGGAGCAATCTCTATAAATAAGAGACGTCTTCTACCATGAAGCGTGTGCGAAAACACTGAGGAAAAATACAGTCTGCTGGGTTAAGATAGTCATACACTTGTAAGGGTTGATTTTGGGTACGAGAGAGAAGAGTGATTTAGGTTATTCCGAACTCCCCATTTGTAACAAACAAGAAATCCAATAAAAAGAGTGTGTGAGTTTCAAATCCTTCTAGTCACGAACTAGAAGGTAGTGGTTTTACTCAATACTAATTGTTGTTGAGGTTTCCACTATAAATATCGTGTCAATCTTTTTACATATTATAATTTCGTTGTTATACGTTCAGGGAATTGACCTTCGCTTCCCTAATCGCTTACATCACAACGATCCAACAACTACCTTTGAACATGCTATGAACTCTATACACACTTGAGTTCCATTAAATGAATAAGTTTGTAAACATTAAAACTAAGAGAAAATAAGTAAGCTACCTCAGCTTAACTAACACAAGCCTTGTTGCAGCTGATGGACTGTCATAGATTGCAGAAATTATCTATGGTTCTTCACCTCGTCGCTTAATTTCAACGATAAGATGTTGAGGATGAAGGCTTAAGGGAAGAAAAGAAACTTCAACAGATCTCAAGAGTAACAAGATACCACCCACAAAGCTCAAAGCTTTCATGCACCGGCGGCCATCGAACCCAATAGCAGAGCAAACTTTAACAACACGATCACCAATTATCCTTTTTTTGGTTTAAAACTAATTTGATAAATAACTAGTGATCGTGCCCGTGCCTAAGGCACGAGAAAGCTTAAATTTGTCTTAAAATTAACTCAAATTGAATTCAAACCGGTTACTCAATGGTTATAGATACTAAAATCTGATTACAAAACACAAAAAAACAAACCATTCAGTTTGACAATACACAAATTAACACTTCAAAAGGTAAAACATAAGGACTCAAATATGTTTACAAACACACACAAACAAACCATGCAATTTATAAGTTTTTGTATGTTGAGCATGTTCAAAAGGTAAAACATAAGGACTCAAATATGTTTACAAACACACACAAACAAACCATGCAATTTATAAGTTTTTGTATGTTGAACATGCTCAGCATACCCTTTGTAGGATTTCTTGGTAGACCACATGTTTCTACCTTGCTATGCCCATCGATTAGAGAGTGACAGAGTTTATCAACAGATTGTAGGTTTTCATCTTGTCTAGACATGGAATCTGACACTATTCTGCAGAGATTATCAAGCCGTTTTGCAAGCTCGGCCTGGTAATTGCTCACAGTTGATTTATTAGCAGCTGCTAATCTGTCTTCTCTATCTGTCATCATTAAATAATCAGGTTGAATTATCAATCTCATATAAAAAATGATTTTTATAGTTTAAATATTGACAATTGCCTACCAATTTTGGAGTGCAAAGAGGTATTATCATGGAGAGCCTTTTCTAGCTGTGAACGTAAACTGCAAGCCTCTGCAGTCAAAGCATCCTCTGTTTTGCACAAAATAGTAAAAAGAAATATTCAGAAAAAAGGTTATGTTGTAGAATGAAATGAATATTTGAAAAACTCAAAGATTACCTGCTTTTCTTTGTTCTGATATTATAAAATCCTTTTCTTTCATTGTGTATATGCATCTTTTGAGTTCTTTTTCGGTACCCATTAGCATGTTTCTTGTAAGGTTTAAGTCATTCTGCAAAGTATGAAGTCATATTAATAAACATGTGTTACTCAAAGTTGATGCAGTAACCAAAAGAGAGCTCACCTGTGTAGAATCAAGTTTGCTTTGTAGCTCAAAGCAGTCTTGTTCTTCGTCTTCTAATTTTGATTGTAATTCTTCAACTTGCTGTTTGTATCATATAATGCGAGTAATCATCAAATTACATATACAGTAAGGTATATAAGCTTTACAATTAGCACAAACAAACCTTTTGAAGGGTTTCTACTGTGACACCCATCTGCTCTGCTCGATCTGACATTGCCTGACAAAGGAAGAAGAAAAGAATTAATGTGTCACACACAATAATGAAGAGATTACAGTATCAAATAACAACTTGACATATGAACTATTTACATTCTTTTTGTTCTCCTCTAGGATATAACGTTCCTTTGGGATGTATACACCATTTTTCTCTCGTGCCGCATAAACCTCTGAATTATGTATAAAGAGATTATTCTGTACAAGGATCACAATCAAAAGGAGAAAATAATCATACACAGTAATTTAGATTTGAGTTTCTCGCCTGACTTGAGTCTCTCAATCTCACTGTAAAGGTCTTTGATGAGAGTTGTTTTCATCATCTTTTGGTTCACCTATACACCATGAGTTTAAGGATGAGTAGTCATGACTAAATGACTTAAGTAATCAATATTAGTTCTACTGCGCTTCTAAACAACCTAGATTGTTATCCTCAACTAATTTTTACTTCACTGCCAATGCACTAAATTACAACTTAGATATCATCACAAATACAACTGACCTCAGGTTTGTTCTTTATATGTTTTGCCCTGTGAGCATAATCTAGAGTACTCAATGTCTTCTCTATGCAATGCACAGCTGGTGAAACTGTTGCTATGATACATGTCTTTGTTCTTCCTCCCAAGGAATCACGAAGTAATCTTGTGAGCTTGCTGTCTCTATATTACAGAAACCATATATTTGAATCAGTGTTAAACAATCAAACATTAAAAAGAAAACTTGCTGAAATACAAACATGTAAGGAACATGCCCAAGATGCTCCACAAGAGCATTAATTACACGACCTAGTGTTAGCAAACTTTTATTGATTTCTCCTGCTTCTCTGGCACGACCCTGGTTAGATTCAGTAAAAATCATCCGCAAATGAGAATAAGAAGAATCTCGGAAGGCTATATAGGAATTTAGAGTAGAATATACAAACCTCTCGAGCTCCAGATCTAGAAATATTTTCTGAACCAGCTAAATCAACCAAATTTAGCTTCCCACATTTGATGAGCTCTTCTCCTTCTGGTGTTGACTCTTTAATGTGTATTGTGATGGAAAATAGAGAATTTGAACGGCTGAAGACAAGAGCAATGAGAGTTTATAAGCAGATGAAGCCTTTACTGGGTTTTATAGAGGTGATTACAAAACAGAGGTTGAGCAATAACCTGGATTGTTTATTTAGAAGGGTCTCTGCAGTTCTACACTTAGTTGATCCCCTCTCGAGTAGAGTGAAAATTTCGCTTGCATTTGCAACAATCTCCTCTTCCAATCCTCGCACGAGAACCCCACCTTTGCCGTCTTCCATTAAAGGAAGTTGCTTCTTTTGCTTATCTTCCAATGCAACTTTTAAGAGCTCTTCTGGAGCAAGCAAATCCGTGATTTCTTCATTGTACAACTCTAAGAAAGTGACCTTCACGCTATATTCAGCATTTTGACTCTCGAGTGTGTCAAAGATCTGCTTGATAGCTCTAGGTATGACTCCTGCACCTCTAGGTAGATCTCCATTTGCTCCACCCTGCTACAGTGTTTTTACCATTAAGCAAATACAATTGTGTATAGAAACTATAAACTAAATGTTTATGTAAAGGAGACATGGAAAAAAAAGAAAGAATATACCTTTTGATTCTTGCAATCTCCTTCCATTGTGAAAGTCTTCCCTGTACCTGTTTGCCCATATGCAAAAATGGTACAATTAAACCCTTCCAAAACCTCACTTACAATGGGAACAATAGCTTGCTCATAGAGATCCTTCTGTCGTGTTGAAGGACCAAAAACCTGAACATGTAACAAACCATTTCAGCATCTATGACTCAACTCCACAACTGATGATAATGGACATTATTCATGGAATCTGGTGATAGAAAACAGTAATCACATTTCACTATTACATCTAGAATTCTAGATTTTTGACATAGAAAGAGCTAGCATCAGAATATCTCAGATCTGCATTTGATATAAATTTTGCCTTGTCGGAGGTGAAGGATATCAGGAAACCACAAATACATTACCTTATCGAAGGTGAAAATACGATCAATGTGTTTGCCAGCAATGCTCTGAGAGACGGCTACCTCTCTCTGGGGTTCGTTACACGTCAGCACCTGGGGAGCGTTATTCCGAAGCTCATCTCCATTGAACGGCCTACAAAAACGCGGTTAAACAAAATCCATCAGAACCCTAATTTTTGAAACTGTACTACACTCTCAGATGAGCAAAGAAAAATTCCAAAAAAATTCTCAGTCATTCAGCAACAAGATAACTTGTTGGATCACATATTGAAGCAAGACGAAGAAGAAAGAGAAGCAAATTAAAACCTGCATCGAAGGATGACTTGGACATTCACCCCTTTCTCCTTGTCTTGGCGACTGGACATTATTATCAGAAAACACGCAGGAAACCGTCAATCACTGGACAAAAATCGGTCTTCCCTCTGTAGTAATTCTCTGTTTGATAAATCTTCTATTCCTCTCACTTCAAATCTTACGCTCTCCTTGAAAGTGGAATGTGTGGAGAGAGAGGATGTCTGAAATTTGAATTTGTAACTATAAATCGGTCTTCCCTCTGTAGTAATTCTCTGTCTGATAGACTTTATAATGTCCCAAACATGGCAGTATATGAAGTGCAAAGACTAAGTGGCTTTAAATTTTTTCTTGGGAAACAAAAATTAGCACGGTTTCATCCAATTGAAACAAAAGAAAGGACATGATAATAATAAACATGCATCATTTAGTGAGGCAGAAATTAATTCCTAAATGACTTAACTCATACTACTCCCAGAATGCAAGGCAGGATATTACTCTAGAAGAAACTTATCAGTACTCCTAGAAGTTTTTTACCAAAACAAATCAATGTACAAACTCTGAAAAGAATCTACGGAACAGCAGGAACTAAATGCAAAGTGTACTACTATAGGAATCAATATATGAATGGGTCTCTCTCTTGGTTAATGTCGAAATTCAACGGTTAGAGATCATAAATACACATACTATCTCCTGAACACTTAATATCTCCAGAATACAATGACTCAAAAGTGTGTCAAGCTAATTGGATAAGTTGCGGAAGAATTACTGGCAGAGGAAAGAAACTATCAAGAAATGCCCAAATCCATCAAATATTGCAGAACCAGGCAGTATACACTCTAAAAAACCATCAACACGCTAATCCATCACACTCACCATCATTCCGCAGCCAGTGTCCCTGCTCTGACCGTCAATACGAATCATCGAGCTGACATCAGAGTACAGCTGGTGAACATATTCTGGCTGCTGCTGTAGCATCTGGTAGTGTTGCGTGACAAAATACGAACCAACCTGCAACAACCGAAACAAATCATTACAAACAGAGAATAAAACGCAAACGCTCTCGAACGATGGAAAGATAAGCAGAGGCAGGATCTGAGTAGCAGTCATGTACGCACTCGCCATTGTTGCGTCGGGAGAGGCAGAAGAGCGACGCAAAGGCCTAGAACCTCAAGATTTCAGCCGAAACCCTAGATCTGAGCAGAAAACCAAAAAGCATTCAACCAGCCATCTGCTGAATCTTCCCCAATTGCACCTTTACCAATCTGGTTCCGAATTCTTCCGCCCAGTCTTCGTTACCGTTCAGCTTTGAAAATTCATCAACCCACTCGTTTGGAGCTGCATGTTGCGTGCTTGTCGTGGCAAATTCAATAGCCCATTTATCAGTCCACCACCAACCTGAAAGAAAATCAGTAAAAATATTAGCAATCAGCTAGCTCAAGTGAAGAAATTTTAACATATCCCCATGTCATATATATAAGATTACTCAAGACAGGGGTTTCTAGATTTGCTAAATATTCCCATCTACTGAATGTTTATCAAGAAGAAACACGTATGAATATTAGGCCTAAGGAAAGCACAAATGAAGCTTTTATCAAAAGAAATAATTGAGTTATTGTCAACTTTGTAATAAAAATATATTTGTATGTTATGCTGGTGCATACATTCAACTTCTTTATGATATTCCAGATAAAAATATATTTGTATGTTATGCAGGCGCTTCTCCATTTTTGTCTTGTTTCTGTCTCTGCTTTTCTTCCTGATTTGCCTCTTCAAGAACTGAGCTTGCAGATGGCTTATCACCTGCTGGTATAAGATTTTTGAACCAAGAGCCTTTGAATTGAGGACTGTTTCTGTTTAGGCTAGGGTTTTTTGGTGAGCCTGAAGTAATGCCAGATAGAAACCTGTATGCCACTTTGCTCGCAGAAACTAATTTTGTTTTTTCCTATCTCAACTGCAAGTATAACACCAAGACAAAACTATGTAAGATAGTAAATTATGTTTAACATGATGGAAAAAGGAAAAGTAACCTTAAAGTGCAGAAAATAGAAAACCAACATCAACCCATAATCAAAATTTGGCGTTGCTCATACCCGGAAGGCGTGTTTCCAACATACTGCTAAAAAAAGAAGTTATGTATAATATCAGTCATTTTATACTTTTAGTACACATAAAACAATAGCCCCGAAATAAAAATGCGTTCAGAAGCAGTCCTTGTCACTAATTAACAGCTGCTTTCATCGAGAGGAAGAATAAGCTTGAATAGCTCATGAAACTCTTCATCTTATTTTTTATATTCATTAGAGATTGAAAAATATTGCACTTACCTGGAGGTTTAGGCACACCGAGCAGTTCACAAAACTCATCACATAAATGATTGCAGTGTTGGATTTGAACTGATTATCTTCAACAAAAAAGTCAATTGAGATGCTGATGAGACTTGATTCCCTTACCCCAGAAAATTCAAGCTATATTAACAATGAAAGTGATTAAGAAGATACGAGACTTGATTTCCTTTACCCTAGAAAATTTCTGGAAGGCAAGTACTTGGCCAAGATAATGTTTTAAACTACAAAAAATTGACAAATCAAAAAATAAACAATAGAGAAAGTGTACGTACTTACAAGTAGATGTTGATGTACTGATTATGGATGTTGAATAGGTCGTCAACGGTTGTTGAAGAGAGCAAACCGGGAGAGCCCCCGAGCAGAATACTGAATTAGGTCAGAGGAGAGTTGTACAAAAATTACGGACCTATTTGGACGCCTCCACTCAATCTGTTTTTGAAAATATTACTTACTATGAGATTATAGCAGCAATAAACGTAGATTACTTACTTTAAAGTTCTTAACAATCTGAGGGATCTGGCTGAGAGGAATATAGCATGTTGACAAGCATGCATACAATGGTGTTAAGACAGGGAAGATATGAACTTAAACCGATTTGTAGTGGGAAAAAAACTCACATAAAGAGCTTCAAACAGCATTGGATCGAGTTTCCCTCACAAGAAAGTTGGTGCTATTGCACAGTATCTGAATTATTGAAGTTAAGTTTAAACCTAATCTCTGATTAAGCTAAATCCAGCAGAAGAAAAGGATACAACAAAGCCCTGATCCATGTAGCCATCTTTACAGGTCGAGAGTAGTAGTATGTTATGGAAACCAGGATAAGAGCTGTTAAAGAGGATGAGTGAAATTGGAATTAATCAGATGAATTTGCTACAGATACAGATCAGAAAGCCATTAACAGTTGAGGATCTACCTTGTGTCAATATGAATACGTACTCCTCGTAAGTTGAGATGGAAGACCTTTATGAAGGCAATATGAGAGACCGATTGTGTATCCAATCACTTCGAGCTCGAATGACACGGAACTGAGCCCTCTAGCACTTCTGTGCTTCAAGATCTTCAGTATCTGCAAAGTGCGAGAAAAATCTAAATCTCGTATTCTACAATTCCAGAAACTGCGGATGCAAATTAGGGAAGAAATCTAGGGTTTGAGTGAGAAATTGGAAGAGAACCTGGGGAAGCTTGACAGTGGTGGAAGCGGCGACTAGTGTGTAGCCGAGGAGCTTCGATATGAGAGGAAGCAAACAACCTTTCGCCGGTATTTCGCCATTGCGAAGCGAATTCAACGCACAACCGAAGTCCATCCCAAATATCTCCATCTGAGTTCAGTGTCCGAATCCACCAAAGGCAATGAATCTCAACCCTTTTTCGACTCTTTCTACACCTCTTTGATCCATTGACATTTGCAATAGTTATTTACAATCTCTTACCTTTCTAAAATACTATTATCCCTCCATAATTAGCACGTTTTCTGCATTTGCCTATACTTCATCAACAAAAATTCCTAGAACTCGTCAATGCTTGTGTTACTGTGACTCCGCCACAAAAATTATGTCTGATAATAGCAGCATTCAACAATGGAGCCCCACTAAAAGGGTACTATTCATAATTGCATGTGCAGTGTATCGTTTCCTCCCGATCATTCCTCCAATATCATACGTCTCTATCATAATTGCATGTGCAGTGTATGTTATGAGAACGTGGTTCTGGCAGTTTCCTTTCTCTCACAAAAACAAAGAATAAGAAAATCAGAAAATTCTCTTGAGAATTGACGTGAGATTTCAGAAACGTGAAAATAGGGAGAGAAGGAGAGAAACAGAGATAGAATTATTGGAAAAGAAGGAAAAAGATGCTAATTGGAGAAAAAACCTCAGCCTTAATTTTTGTACAGCTGGCTTAATAAGATAGCTTGGAAAAAACATCCTGCTTTAATTGTATAGGAGGATATGTCCTCAAATATGAGGAAGCAAAACGGGGAAACAAAAACAAAAAAGAGTCAAAGAGACAAAGGGGGCATACATGGACAGACACGCAGGCCTTCCATACTATGCCAAGATCAAAGAGAAGCTAGTGAAATCCGAGAAACCAGTAACCAGGGCGGGGGAGCAGCTATGCGAGCAGGGCAGAGTATCCCGGGCCTCATCAAAACCTCCATGTGGTAAAACCCAAAAGGGGAAAAAAACCAACACATAGGAAAGAGTACCCCAACACCCCCTAGAGTGCTCTAACCGACGTATAAGGAAATCTGTCATGAAGCAATCAGTAAACGTGCATAATAACCAGGCGAGTGACGACCTCAGCAGGCATGGGGTTATCGTCAAAGATCAACGCGTACCTGGCGTGCCAGATAAGGTAGACTGTCGTAGCAAGGGCATACACCTGGGCCTTGGAAGAGAAGACATCCGCAAGGGTGTTAAGACGCACCCAGCGGAGGCATCTCTGAAGAGAGGACAGCGTGCTCGGGAGGCGGAACTTGTCGTAGACGGCCTGCCAAACAGTGGAGGAGAAGGAACACTCGAAGAACAGATGATCATGGCTCTCCAAGGCAGAACCGCATAGCCGGCAAGTAGGGTCGACTTTGAGGAAGGAAAGCCTGTCTTACATAGAGAGCTTCCCGAGCGAAGCGAGCCAGAGGGTGAAGGAGTGTTTGGCGTAGAATGCGCCGTCCACACAACCTTATCCCACTTCACCACGAGTCTCCTAGGGAGGAAGGACTCGTAAGCTCTAGACACCTTGAACCTTTCATCCACGCACCACTCAGAGAGGGTATCAAGGAGACTCGCCGCACCACCCTCCCCCAGGCTACAAATAATTTCGAGAGCATGGACCATAGCCTTTATCAGGGGTGAGTCGCGACAGTGAGCAACCCAGTTGACGGGATCCGCCACCGTAAAATAACGGTGGTGAATCCATCAAACCCACAAACTGTCTCTCATGTCAATAATATGCCACAGGTGCTTCAACATGAAGCATCTGTTCCAAGTCTCAAAATCCAACAGACCTAGCCCACTCTCCCTCCTAGGGACGCACAAGTGGTCCCACCTAATCCGGGGGGCTTCCACAAGAAGCCCCTACATATGGAAACAAAACTATCCCTAACCCTGATAGGAAGGGGCAGCATAGACATCCAGAAACCTGCATTCTCTTGGAGAACCGAGGCAATGAGCTCCCTCCGCCCCGCAAAAGAGATGGTCTTCTTCGCCCACACTGAGAGAAAACCACTAATCCGATCCAGCAGAGGCTTGTAGTGGATAGCCTTGAGACCGCGCGGACCGATGGGGATGCCCAGGTAGCAAAACGGGAAGACGCCCTTCTTGAACCCGGACTCGGCAATGATGGCGGCACGCTCCTCCTAGGACACCGAAGCAAGAAAGATAAAATACTTCTCCATGTTGACACGGAGGCCCGACATATACCTGAAGCGAGCGAGGTAACCCAGCAGGATCTGAACCGAACTTGCATCACCATGACAAAACATAACCACGTCATCCGCGAAAATAAGATGTGTAAGCCTAAGAGTGTGACACTGCTGGTGGTACTGGAAGGCATCTCCAGCGGTCGCTTTCTTGATGAGCATGGAGAGGATCTCCATGCACATCACGAACAGCAGTGGGGAGAGGGGATCCCCCTGACGGAGGCCCTCTTCCCAGGAAAGTAACCGTGGAGACCCTTATTGATCTTTAAACAATAAGTAGCTGAACTCACGCATTCCATGAACCAATCAATGAATTTCACTGGCGCCCCTAGGTGAGTAAGGGAAAACCGAATGAACTCCCATGAGATTGTGTCATATGCCTTCACAAGGTCCACGTTGAGGAAGCACCTCTATGTGTCCCTGCAAACCTCATACTTCAGGAGAAGTTCTTGGACGAGAAAAACATTGTCCGAGATGAGCCGGCCCTCCATAATGGCGCTTTGGGCCGGGTCAATGAGGCGACCTAGACACTTCGCTAGAAGAAGCGTCATAATCTTATTGATCAATTTGTAAATAATGTTGCAACACGAAATTGGCCTAAATTGGTCAACGCGGGACGAGGAGTTGGTCTTGGGGATGACGCAGACGATGGTATGGTTGGACTGTTGGAGGATCCTCCCATTAGCAAAGAACTCCTTGACCTCCGCGCACACCTACACACCGGTGATGTTCCACGTGGTCTTGAAGAACTTGACAGAGAAATCGTCCGGCCCAGGGGACTTATCGTCACCCATGGACTAGAGGGCTCTCTTGATCTCGCTAATGGAGACCGGGGACATCAGGATGTCGAGGTCCTCATCTCTGAAACGAGGATCGTGCGCCAGCTCGCCCGGGACCGAGAGGGAGACGTTGACCTCAGATCCGAACAAACCCTTGTAGAACCCAACAAACTCCTCCACGGCCTCAGCCTTGGAAGCGGTCCGCACACCATCCATCATTTTTAGAGAGGCGACATGGTTTCTCTTCCCATTCACCTTCATCAAAGCATCAAAATATTTAGTGCACTTATCACTCTTAAGGATGTGATTAGACTTAGAGAGTTGAGAAAGAAAACTCCCCTCCGCCTCGCCAAGTCTCCTCGCAAGCCTCCTAGCCTCCTCCATCTTCCTCCGGGCCTCCGAAGAGTCCGGGTGGAGCCGACATTCCTTGAGGGCGCCTTTGAGACCGAGATTGGCCTCAGCGACCCGCGAGGAGATGTGGCTAAGTTCCTGCCGGTTAAGAGCCTTGAGAGGCGCCTTCATACCGGAAAGGAGCCTGGCGAGCTGAAATTGGTAAAAATCGCGGATGTCGGTACACCATCCCTCCTTGACGATCTCCTTAAACCGAGGGTGCCGGGTCCACGTGTTGAAGAATTTGAAGTAGTGCCCGCTACTCTCCCTGGTTCTGCACAACTACACAATCCCTGGCTTGTGGTCCGAGAGGTGCCACTCGCCCGGGAAATCAGTCCGACAGTCGAAAGCCAAACTCGACCAGGCCGGGTTGACCAACACCCAATCGAGCTTGCTCCAGCCTGTCCCATTGGTCCAAGTGAACGGGGAGGAGCAGGAACTCGGTGCGTCGACAAGTCCATGGAGATGACAAGCGTCAACCATGTCCATGCACTCATACATTGAGACCGGTTCCCGTTCACCCTCTCATCCCCATCAAGTACGGAGTTGAAGTCCCATCCAAGGAAGCGCAGAGGCTTTTATGAGTTCATCAATGTGACCCCAGATGGGGCGGCGCGCAGCAATGCAGTGGAGACCATAAACGAAACAAATACCAAACTTAACACCGGTTGCCCTACACGTGGCGTGACAACCGATGTGCTGCACTGAGGTGGACAAAACCTCGACCTTGACAAAGTCCTCATCCCACGTGACAAGTATACGGCCCCGTGCGTCAAGGTGGAAGTTCGAAACGAACTTCCATCCCGTACATACGTACCGCATCACTCGGTCAACATTGCGACTCGAACACTTGGACTCTAAAATACTGAAAAAACTAACTCCTAATGAACTTACGCATGCCATTTTGTTTGCGGGATTGGCAAAGCCCTCGCACATTCCAGGAGGCGATCTTCATTTGGGCCCCTTCTTACCACCCTTGCTACGGAGGCGAGTGTGAGGAGCATTATCATCCTTGATAGGCCACTTCTTCGCATCAGCCCGGCTCTGCACAAGGATCCTCTCCCCTGAGGGAGCCTTCATGCCAATAGCAAGATCCAACTTTCCCTTCATCTTCTTGGTAGCCTTGGACTTCACGATCACCTCCGAAGAGGACTCACCCTTCTCATCCTCCAAGGCCTCGTAGGATGAGTCCTGATCCTCGTCCTCTCCCGTCTTGGAACTACCTCCGTCCCCGGATATCGCCGATAACGAGTTGGTGCACAACGATCCTCTACCCTGAGGGAGCCTTCATGCCAATAGCAAGATCCAGCTTTCCCTTCATCTTCTCGGTAGCGTTGGACTTCGCGATCACCTCCGAAGAGGACTCACCCTTCTCATCCTCCGAGGCCTCGTAGGACGAGTCTTGATCCTCGTCCTCTCCTGTCTTGGAACTACCTCCGTCCCCGGATATCTCCGATAACGAGTTGGGGGATGCCACCACTCCACCGCTGCGATCATCCACAACACCCCCCTTACAACGGTTACCCTTGCCGACTGGCATAAACTCCCCGTCCTCACGGTCCAAGCCAGCCCTATCATGGTCCTTACATACAAACTCTACATTACAACTATTACAATTCGCGGATGCCAAACAGTCGTCCAAAACATTAATACATTCCATAGTGTCCTTTACATTAGAATCATGTGCAATAACAAAAGTAGGGCTGTCACCGTCCCCTAATCTAGACTCGGTGGACTCCTTTCGCAGAGGGGAAGTGGGTCTCGGCAGTTCCTTGACCGGGGAGGAACCGCAAATGTCGGGCACCCCATCGGCCTTCATGAGAGCGGCATTCGCACCCACGGTTGCCTCAGCGGCTTCCGCAGTCACACTAGCTTCATCTGCGGCAGGCGACCCTTGGTTAGCCGAAGGCTTCCGCACCTTGGTTCGACCCCTTGCATTCCTAGCACCATCCACCTTCGTGTTGAAGGTAAAACCTGCCATAACATGTCCAAACGAGCAACACCTCGCACAAAACAAAGGCTCATTCTCCATCAAGAACGAGCACGTCACCACGTCCCCGTCGTCGAACCGAGTATCGACGCTCCTAGTCACCGGAACCGCGAAGTTGACCTTCACTAGAACTCGGATGTATGCCCCCCGGACTCTTGATTCCTTAACCGGATCCGTGGAAAGCGGCCTGCCGACATGCGAGGCCACACGGCCCAACACATCGGTCGTCCAAAAAAGCTTGGACAACCCCATTATACAGACCCATAGAGGGACCGTGGGGCAACGTTTCTCATATTAAAAGAAAACTTATCAGGGATATGAGTAAGAATTAACTGTTTATCGTGTATGAAGTAGGGGCCCTTTTGGAGGATGTTGTCGCGGTCCTCCTCGTTGGTGAAAGTGAATAGCATCCAAGCTTCCTCGATGCGGTATCTAGCCTTGACACCCCAGGAGCGGATGAGCTTGTTGATCATGAAGTGCCCCAGATTGAAGCCGACAAATTTGCCAAGGAGAGACCATCCCCACACCTTGTGCATGGGGAGAGCCTCATCCATACGGATGTCGATGACAGGAGAAGTAGGCTTCGTGTAGGTGAGCTTGCATCCCAAGCCCGAATTCATAAAAAAATTCTTGCTTGCACGTCTGGCCCATGCGTTGGTCTTCGAAGGGAAGCCTTTGGGTGTGGGGAGAAGGGGTTTATCGGAGGGAGGAGGAGCTGTGGTGGTATTGGTCGGCATGGAGGAGGGAAGGGTAGGGAAATCGGTGGCGGAGGCGGAGGGAGGAGGTAGGAGGGTTGCGTGAGGCGGGCGGTTAGAAGACGAAGCGAGGTTGTGAAGGGTTTAGAGCATGTGCAAAATGTGAGGGGTGTTTTGAAAAGGGCTAAGACTCTCGGATCATGAAATCCAATCAAAGCAACGCAACAAAAAAATTAGAGCCTCCAATGCCACTGGTATTCCAAACTAGAATATTTAACTCTAACAAAGATAATAACTCGGGGATAGGGTCACCATTCAACAAAGTTAGACGACGATCTCTAATGGAATTCACAACATCAATGAGACGGGAGTACACCTCCAGCTGCCTTTTTGGCATCGGGACTGAGCGCATTAGGGTCTTGTAATTTTCGATCATTGACGGTTTGAACTCCACTATCATGGTGTTCACTATTCCTGGTATAAACGCCATTAGCGGACCTGTCCGGTGGTTCGAAAGCAGGAGGCTTCGGCGAGTGAGGACCCAAAATCCCTCCACTTGAATTGAGAAGTGGCTTCTTATGGTGTTGGTTGAGCTACGTCTTCCAGTTATTCGTGGAGGTTTCTAGTTCAATGGGTTCAATCCTGAGGGTTCTATTGTTTCGTGTGTTTCGGCTTTTGTGTTTTTGGCTATTCATGGCATTTACATGTACTGTTTTTCAAACTAGGGATTTCAGTTTTCTTGCCTTTGTTATCTTGGTGGGTCGGTGTGGGTATATTTTTGGGCTGATTTTTGAACTTCCACATGTCAAATCTTCTATTTCCGTATCTTTTGTTTCCGGTGGTTGCTATTTGTCGCAGGATTTTTTACTAATCATCGCATACGAAAACGTCATGTTATATGCATTACACATCGTCACGGGGTATAAATTAAACCGCATCACGCCACCTGACAAAGCTCCACCACGTGACGCCAACAGAAGACACGCCCGTGATGGTCTTCCACAGCTTCCCCGTGACGCTACCCTCCAAATCCCCCGTGACGCTGTCTGCAGCGTATCACGTGACGGGGAGGGTATTTTTGGCTATAAAAGCCTAAACACATCCAAACCCTTCCCACAACTCATTTTGGCCGCCCCCTTTGCTCCCTTTCCCAGTTCTCCCTCAGTCGAGATCCATTTTTGCTTGTTTCGATTCAATCCGGTGCTCGTAGGTCTCTCGTTTCGTTGTTCTTCTTTCACAAAGACCGAATCCGAAGTTCATATGGTTAGTTCTTCAATTTCTAGCTTGTTTGAGATGTTGTTTATATAGATCTATAAGTTCTCATAGTAATTTTTGGAGGATTTAGTACTTATATATGTTAATTTGTTGAATTAATGTGATATTAATGCATAATATTGTTGGAATCTTGAAGTATATGGAAGATTTGAGTTGATTTGGAAGATTTTTGGATGGATAGGTTTATAGGTTGAATTATAGGTAGTTTGAGTATTTAATCTTGTTAATTAGTTAAAATAATTTGAATTAATTTAAATTTATGGTTGAAATGTTGATATATATTGAGGTGTTAGTTGTAGTATTGATTTTGTGGGTATTTGGTTGAATAGGATTTTTTTTATAAATTCTTATGATTTTTGGTGGATTTTTTAGGTATTTAGGTAAAATAATTAGATTTAATTAATTATTTGGTTAAAATGTTGAAATTGTGTTGATTATAGTTGTATTATTGAATTTGTGTGTATTTGGTTTTATAGGAATTTTCTAAGAATTGTTCTAATTTTACGTGGATTTTTTAGGAATATAGGTAAAACAATTAGATTTATTTAAATTCTATGGCTAAAATGTTAAAATTTTTGTTGATTGTAGTTGTAGTATTGAATTTGTGTGTATTTGATTGCATAGGTATTTTATAAGAATTGTTGTATATTATTGTAGTATTTGTTGGTAATTAGGTAAAAAAATTGATTTAAATTAATTTTATGTTAGGAATATTGAGATTTTTGGTCATTTTAGCTATATATGTTGTTTAATACCATTGCGTATAAAAATTATCTTAGTAGTGAGTTTGTCAAGTCGATTTGGTATTTTGCTAGTTATTAATGTTAAATTAGTAAGAAAACAGTCTTCAATGTTGGTTGAGGTTGGGTTTGAGGTTCGATTTATAGTTTTCGGAATGTTGTGTCGTATGTTTGCTGGATTGGGCTGAGCTTGCATTGGAACTCTGGGCCGTGACGCCTAGTACGTGCATGGTCGTGACGTCTGTGGCTACCAAAGCCGTGACGTTATGGCTTCCAATGTCGTCCCGTGTTTCTGAATGAATCCCGCGTTTAGTTTGTTGTTAGTGTATGGTCAAGCCATGTCATTTGCATTTTAACGTTGTGTATGCAGGACCGTCTAAAGAGGATGGCGAAGAAGGTTGGTGGAAAAGGATCCTGATCAACACGGCACCAGAAAAGGGATTCCGTCAGGAATGCCGAGGAGACCGCGCGACTGGCTGCGGAGGAAGCGGCCAGAGCAGAAGCAGAACTGAGCGCTTAGGTGGCCCAAAAGAAGAAGCGAGGGGATGAAAGGGCATCTGCCTCGGCCAACTACACGCCTACGAGACATTCTATCTTCGGGGATGGCCAACAATGCGAGTCTGAGGAGCCCCCATACCCGTATCCAATGTACCCGGAGGTATCCGGGTCACGCCATTCCATCTCCGGTGTGGGGGTGGACGAGTTCATGGGAGACGCATCGTCTTCCCAAAAGTTGATGCTGGGTTACTACGGTGCCCAACAGATGGGTGGTGGGTCTGATTACCACCAAGGAGGCGGGTCCGGGCACCACGCAGGCGGGGGATCAGAATTCCACTACGGTGGTGGTTCCGCACCACAGTACGGTGAAAGGTCACACTACGAATACGGCGGTGGCTCGCAACCGTACTACGGTGGTGACTATCAAGGAGATTGGTCCTCCTTTGGTTATGATCGGGGCATGGATGAAGGGGTAGAAGAGCCTCATGGTGAGGAATGGGCTCATGATGCGGAAGAGGAGGAGCCCGGATTGGAGGTATGTTTAATAAATTACAATATTGTTCACGATAAGTTAAGTTTAATAAGCCAGATCACTATTTGTTTCGACATTAAATATGTCTTGTAGGGAGAGTGGAGGGGGCAAACACCGTGGAACGGCCAACGGGATGAAGAGGGTGACGGGGGGTGCAGGTCAGTGGGCTGCAGATGAGGATGTGGCCATGGAGGAAGATGTCGGTCGGCGACAAAGGAGACCCAACAGGACCATCACCGTCAATTCCTACCTGACCGTAGGGGTCAGCGGTGGGCCGAAGAACCCTGAGTTACTTCGTGGGTTCCCTGCCCACGTTGCGTACGACATATGGCGGGGAATCGTAAGTTAAATCTTCAATTTAATGTCCTTAAGTTCCTGTATGTTGTTATTACATAAATTATAAAATGGATATGTAGGGTCGAACGTGCAATTTCCAGTTCAGCCACAAGATGATGCGTACTTGGACCGCAAAGAGGGGGACGCCCATGTTGTTTGCTGTTGTTGATGCCCAGCTTGAGCACATCGCGAGCTTGATTTACGAGCACGTGGATAAGGAACTGTTCATGGCGTTTGTGGAGAGGTGGCAGCCCGAGACAAACTCATTTCACCTAACTTTCGGTGAGATGACAATCACCCTGCACAATGTTTACCAGCAGATGAAGCTACCCATACGTGGCAGGGGTATGAGTGCCTCCGATCAGCAACGCCTTCTGGGGAAGGTTACCGATCAAACCCAGAAGGTGACCTAGGCGAAGGCATTTTTTGGGTTGAGTGTGAGAGACACGGGTGTCTCCCGTGATAAGCTGAGGAATGCGTGCACTACCCACCAATGCCTATCTCTCACCTCGCACGTAGCAGCCTCGGGGTATCTACTCCATCTTTTGGGTAGTGCTCTTTTTCCGGATAGGTCACAAAACAAGATTCCATTGTCCAAATAAAGTATGTCCGGGACCTTGATGATGTTGGAGAGTGGGCATGGGGCGCCGGTCTGCTCTCTTCTACATACAGGGAGCTGGGAAAGGCTTCGAGGCCGAATGTAAGCAGATTTCGGCGTGCTACACGCTCGTCATGGTAAGTAATTGTACGTCAATTAAAACATGTTTACATCTGTAACGTCGCTATGGTAATGTTTCCGACATTAAAGCAGAGTTGGATATACACGTACTTCCCGTCCTTCAGGCCGCCCTTAACACAGTGGGACGGGGGTCGACCTTTCGCTGTGAAGTGGGCCCCCCATGCCATGTCCGTCCACGGGAGAAACTACTGAGCCGAGCTAGATGCCATGAAAGCCCCCGAGGTATGTAATGTGTACTAAGAAATGTTGGTTTATACAAAGGTCTATTTTTGGTTGTACGCTAATTCTGGAATTGCATTCCATATTCAGGTTGACTGGTCGCCCTACGGTGTCCTGGACTTTTGATGATCCGGAGCTCGTTCCATCTCTGTTCCATGGGGTACTGGGCTTCTCCCACGACGTCACTGAACCATACATGCCCGATCGGGTCCTGAGACAGTTCGGCGTTGTTCAGTGTATTCCGGCACCGTTGATCGCCCCTGCCAGAGCGCTCCGGTTGCGATCGTTAGGCGGTTACAATGTCAAGTACACGAAGACGAGTTGGGTGTGGGATGCACAGAATTTCCACAGGATATCACTGGACGTGCTAGGTCCATCGACCTTGTACGGTTACAAGGTAACCGACGACTACATGGAGTGGTATCTGCCCCGCACACACCCTAAGATTATTCTGCCTATGTCGGACGATATCAGAATGGTAAGCCTTTTCTTTCCTGCATTTCAATTACTACTGAGCAATATACGACGTCATGTAATGTGTTATGTTATTTATTCAGTGCATGAAGCGGGTCAAGGCCTACTTTTTGTCGTACAAGGAGGAGGTTGAGTATCCTCCACGGGACATGTGGGACGTCATAAACAACAGTCTTCAAGAAATGTCTTTTTTTGACATACCTTGATTTGTACCTTTGTAGCTTGGAAACTTTTGTAGGTTTATGTCATGTTTTTTTATTATCAAACCTATTTGGATCAATTTGTTACGAACGCAACCTCACACAAACAACAACTGGCATAACAACTGAAATATAAAGGGATCAATTTGACATACAACCATCACAAAAGACATAACCTTAAACACGACACATGGAATGAACACAAAAGCACAACACAACACAACAACATAAGGATCCAACCGTTACATGAAACTAACACGATACACAACATAACAAAACTCCATAGGATTACACATGGTGGACATATGCGACATTCATCCGATGAAGTTCGCAGGGATGCGATCCAGGAACTCAACTGTGGTGGGATGCATTGGACGGTCCCTGAATTTTTCAAACTCCGGGGGGGGGGGGGCAACTTGTACTCCACCATTCATCGGCAACGGCAGTATCGGGACCATCGGGATAATCCCTTACGAGCCTCGTCCACTGAGCGTACATGCTCTTCAGCATGTCAAACCTCAGTCTTAGCACGCCTGGCATTTCATCAACCCTAGTAGCCTTGTTGAACTTTTCCGAAATAACGTCCCAGTCCAGCTCTGTGCACCCAGGATTCGTACGAATGTAGTACAGGATGGAGCCAAGCAGGGCATCATCATGATGATGACTGAAGTCATACATTGCCATTTGTTCCTGGGATACAACTACGTGTGTTACCGAAGTAGGTCATGAAGTTGAAATATAATGAACACAGAATTAAGGTCTACCTCTATCTGCGGAACACCGTAGGCTAGTTCAGCTATGATTGACGTCGACCATGTTGGTATTGGACGCATGTTGTTATGATTGGTGTCGAAGGTAAAGTAACGGTGGTAAATCGTAGCGTCACGGTACCTGATAGAAACCCTCTCAAAATTCATCACTAAGCAGAATCACAAAGGAAATTGTTGATTTTGAATGAGATTTCTCTTGCCCAGATGCGGAATTTATAGCAAAATTAGTGTGGTTGAATGGCTTCCAGCGAGAGTACAGCTCACACCCACTTTCTATATTATTTATCAATATTTGAGGAGACATATTCTCGGGTCCTATGCTGAAAAGCATGAGGTAAACCACAGTGCAATGTCACATCAGTATGGGTGAATTTCATTTTCGGAATCCAATGGTAGGTTGTTGGCATCCTTTAAATCATGGATTAATTGGTAGCCCATATGTCATATTGGGCCTTGTTCTTTCTAAATGGGCTTCATCCAGTTAGAAGTCAGTTACGATGTCATGCATTGATTGAGAAGAAAGTGTGAAAAATACGACATGTCAAACCATAACAACAACGAACTTAGTATTACATGGACTTAATAGTACATTGTCAAACAGCACCGTAGTCACCGACATCTACATGAGAGCCACATTGTTTTCTTCCCCGTCTAGATTGTGTATGCCTATCGGCCGCATCAAATTGATAGGCTCCTAACCATGGAACGAGGGGAACAAGCATTTCATAGGCTGATGGTTCATGATGATGGCTCCACAACACGTTCAGTGGAGGGAGGGGCGAGTTTGAATGGATGATAACCTGTGAGGAAGAAACAGATATCGAGATGAGGATCCCGGTTAAAACACAATGAATGGGCAGGTGAGTGCTGCTGTTGTTTTCCCCGAGGATTACCAACACCACATTGAAGGTTGTTGCAGCGATTGTCCCCATGTCAGGAATGGTAAACCATTTTCACGACGGAGCAGTTGGATAGGACCACTGCGTGTCAAGCTTGACGATCATCTCTTGCTTAGTGGTTGATAAAAATACTAGCCTGCTTTGGACCTCCCAGTCGGCTTTAACCGTCCTCACCATGGCTTCCCTTATCTGGGCCAACAATCTTTGCCCATACCTAGTCCAACAACGATGGATCTGTATCCACAGTTTCCGTCGGAGATGATCTTGTACCAGCCTTGGATGTACTGTCCCATACACTGTGGCCACACCTTGTGATACTTTTTGTTGAAAAGCAGCCTTGGCGCTTTCATAGGTTGTCTGGGGTCCTTTTAGGAGCGCCTCATGGTGTTCCTCTGCTTCTTCTGTGGTGACTGGTCTTTGTCAACTTCGGAGCTCTCCCACGCACATGGTAGTCTCTTGTTGAGTGCACCGACTGGCCTGCCCTTGTGCTTGAAGTTTGCGGGCTCATCAAGCTTCGTCTCTTCAGGGCGCATTACCTTGTTCAACATTCTGACCGCCTTCATCTGAACATCCACGGTCAACTTGTCGAACTCCTCTCCTGCAAAGTCGTCCATCAATGACCTGTTGACCTTCCTCTTTATCTTCTCGTCATCGACGACATCGGGCACATCCGATATGGAAAGGATTCTCCAAAATATATGGATCTCCTCCTTTGGTAACACCTGCTCGGAGTGCACATAAGTTCCTATTACGTGGTAGCAGGGGAGACCGTCACTGGTCATCTTGGCGCATTTGCAGTATGGCTCCGGGTTCATGAACTGCCCGTTCTTGTACTCGTCCATTAGACGATTGAAGGCCGGTGCTGAAACCTTGTAGTGCAGCAGGTTGAAAATGTGCGCTCCATCTATAAGCCTAAATTGCATTTCTAAACTCATGTCCAGGCTGCCCTTAATCTCCCGAACTTGATTCCGCAACAACATGTTGTACTCTGCGAAGATGGTTGACAGGTTGTCGTTTGGGCCGGACAAGTATTTCTTAAACACTGAATGTGCTCCTTCAACCCTGGTTTCATTGACGAGAGATGTTTGGTTATACTATACGTCAAATGCATCAGATGTAGAAGAAAATGTTAATTTAGTTTTACCTGTTTGTTGTGTTCTGCCCCAGCGTGAATGCGTCATCTGTCCATGCTGCGACAAGCTTCTCCTTTATGAGGTTTGAACCAGGTTTGGTGTGCGTAGGCATGTAATCTTTGTAGTTCACGCCAGTTGTGAAAAAGATTTTCTCTCTTGGCATTGTAGTCCTCCTCGTTGGTGCAATATAATAGATCCCTGTACGCGTTAGCCACTCTGGTCGCCCCGGCCTTGTTGGTCAACTTCCGTGCAAACAACTCGATGTTCCATTGGACGTGAAGCCTTCATAGCAAGAACTTTTCTTTTGGAAACAGACGGTAAACTGACTTCATCAACGACGCCTCTCGATCCGTCACTACACATGTCAATTGTTGTTTGACTTTGAAGAACAACTTTGCAAGTTGCTCTATGGCCCATGTATAGTTCTCGGTCTCCGCAGCAAGGAATGCTCCGGCGATGTTGAAATTCTTCCACGTCAATGTGACACCTACAATCTCCAAGAAGGGACTGTCGTACCTGTACGTAAAAGGGAAGTTCTAAACAACACAGATCGATCTCACACGATACAAAACATGAATCCGGGGAGATGGACTTACACATTAGTGGAGTAAGTGGAGTCTAGCAAGATAACGTAGGGAAATGCCCTTAGTAGCCCTATCCCATCCAGGCTTGCAGAGAAAACGTCTTGGATCTTGTTTGTTTCCGAGTCGGACGTGTACTCCACATAATACTCGTTCTCCTTACACTTTTTGAAGAACTCTTGCACAACAGTACGTCCTTCCATTCCTTCCCTCCTGAACTTCTGATTGATGTTATAAATTTGCTTGATGCTCGTCACATTGTCTGGGCTGGGACAACATCCCCAGTACGTGCCTCGGTTGTACATGTACTTCAGCCATCTCTTTCATCAGCTTCAACTCTTCCTTCGTGGGACGGCCAGCGTACGTGTTTCCGTGCAGGTTGTCATTGATGAGATGGTTGTGTGTTCCCCTTGCGCACAACAATATTCCAGCGGTTCCTCAAGGACTTGTATAAGGAACGTACAGTCGCACTGTCTCACTCTTGTTCTTATTTTCTCGCTTGGGGATTTGGTTGGCTTCTTTTACCTTCTTTCCTCTGGCACGCTAACCATGTCATATGTTTTCTACCCTTAGTTCCTCTGTCAACCCTGAAGTTGACGAGCATGAAGTTGAGCTTCTTCGCCCCCCCCCCCTTTGCCCATGCAATTATGTCTTCTCTGTCGTCGAAGACCTTATCTATGACAAAGTACTCGCAGTAGTCCTTTGATGTTATAGGGTCCGGTGTGGCCACGTTCTCGAACATCGGTGGTGTGTATAGGGGTGAGCCATTCCCAAAACTGTAGCTCGTTCCGGACCACTCTGGCTTGGGAAGCTTGCCGGGCAACTCATCCTGGGGGGGCTATCTTCGTCATCCGTGAAGCCAAGACTGAATTTGGGGATTGGACAATCGAGGAAGGAATCTACCGGTCTCTGTGGCACATTTGTGTAGTCTGAGTAAGGAACTTGAGTTTGTAGGCCGTCCCAGTACACGGTTGGGACCTGTATTCGATATAGACTTTCATATGAATCAGGAACATAGGGTTGTCCAGAAATTTGCTCCCCATGGTAGAACGATGAGTTATTGCCGTATGTGTCTGGTGCAATCTGTACGTTATAACAAAAGAGATACCAACTGTGAGCTTGTAGAACTAAATGCGAATCATCTTAATCAACATAACGTAACAAGGTGCAACATAGCATATTATAAAGTTTCATGCAACACAAAATAGGTAGACATATATGCTAACTAATCATAGGGCTTAATGAAGAAATAAATCGTATGCTAACTAACCAGATTGATGTAAACACATGGAACCAAAATGAATAAATAAATCATATTACTACGACATAATGTAACATACCACACCATAGGGCTTAATCAAGACTATTGGAACTCTAGAATGGTAAACATATATGCTAACTAACCTCATTGTTGTAATCTCCCGATAAATATGATGTGTTTGGATCCACCCCTTGATTCTTGTGTTCATCATGCTCAGAATGACTACATTCATCACCCTCTTCATGTTTTACTCTCTCAATACTTATTTTCTTAAACTTTGATAAGAAAAACTTCTTCATGTTTTGTTAGAATGCAGAGAAATGTTGTGAATGGATTGGTGAATGGAGATGGTGAGGTGTAGGGGTTTAAATAGGAGAACATGAAGATCATTTGTGGATGAAAAGTAGTCAAAGAAGCAGGTTTCGGGTCATGTCATTGCAGTCTTCAGCCATGGACACATCAAAACAGAGGCATGGGCTTGATACGACAGCCTATTTCTGGGTTTTCAGAGTAGCTTGCGGTGCATGACGGGAACCACCATCCCAAACGTGACGTTTGGTGTCACTCTGGACGTGACGACCAAATCATTGGGCTATAACACAAATTTGACATACATGGCCATTTAAGGGTTACTGGATGGGCTATTTTCTTGTTTCACCTTGAAGTTGTGTCTTCATGGGCTATTTTCTTGTTGACATTGAAGTTATGTATTGTTGGACTATTTTCTTGTTCACATTAAAGTTGTGGCTTGTTGGGCTATTTTATTGATGTACAACTAGTAGCAATGCTTTCAACTTGATACTCTCTTACCATTAAACTACAAAATATTGAAAACATGAGGACACTAGCTGCTATAAGATTACATTGTTTCTAGGTGACGCGATTCTTCTTTCAATTACTAAATAGAAAATTCTTCAAATAGCATTACATTGTTTCTAAATAAGGCGATTCTGCTTTCGATATCTCTCCCAGGACAATGTCGCCTGTTCCCTGGCAAAGTTTCATAAAACAAAACAGAAATCATGGTTAGGATCTGTCTTAGGTTTTCTAAGATGACTTACGTCTCTGACCGCTCTAAGTTTATCCAAATACTTGATATCTTCTTTAGCCTTGAAATTAAACCTTATAAGACCTTCGTTCTGCTGAGTTAGCTCATTTCTCTCTTTCCACAGTTCATCGATAACCTCTTGGCTCTCTTACAGAACGGTGGATCGATCCATTCTGTAAAATTGCAACCTCCTTCTTTATTTGGCTTGTTCACATCATATGTGCCAAATTCTGGACACCCCCAAAACCTTCTACCAAAGTTCCACCGACCCTCCACGGTTTGTTGAACTAAAAGAAAACCGCAATGACATACGTTATTGATGTGGCTGATGAAGATGATGAAGAAGCCATCTGTTAAGAGATTGATTGATGAATGTGGAATGGAGCTTTTAGATCTTGTAGGTGTGGAAACAACTACATATGAATCATTCTTTTATAGGGATTGTGGAAAAGGGTTCTGAAGTAGGGTTGAGGAATATGCATTGTGCTATACAGTTGTATGTGTGCTGTAACCAGATTCTATCCGTTGTAGGTGTAATACAGTTGTAAACAACTATGAATTTAAAAAATCAAATAGGTGACTCCAAGACATAACATACCAATGTGAAAACCGCCTAAAAGTCTATACAAAAATTGACTACAAAGTAGACATTAGTACGGGAATGAATTCAAGTGTCACTTAATGTCACAAGATCTCAATATAGGTCATTAGATATCACACAACATTGTTAAAACCACCTAATACATCCCTTTCATTCATTACAAGTACGTTTTCATCCTGCCGAACACCCTTACAGCCCCACCAAGCCTATCACCATCATTTAATGTGATTTTCTTGTAAAAAATAGCATAAAAGGCTTAAATAACCATTTAGAACTAATAAAAATACTTACGAACATCAAAAACACCTCATATCAATAAAAAGGCCATACCGTCACGCCCTTTGTCACATCTGCCCGTCACATTCTACCATCCACACCTCGTCACGGCACCTCCGCCTCCCATAGGACGTGACGTCCTGTTCTGGGTTATATCGTCACGTTACAGGCCTCAACTGCCATCATGTCCATCCCCTCTCTTCACATCATGGCGTCGTCTGCATCTGTCGTCATGTTTTTGTGTGCGATGGTTAGCAATTTTTTTGTGCGACAAATAGCCTACTCGTTGTTTCCATGCTTGGATTTTCATTTTCAAACTCGGGTTCCGCCAACTTTTTTGTTGAAGATTCTGGCCTTTCGAGATCCGCGCTTTCCTACATTAATTGCCAAATCATTCTTGCCTTCCAAATCTAATTCCTGGTGTTTTTCACCTTCCATACCCGATTTCTGATTTTTCTCACTTTCCATGTCAGCATCCTGAGATTTCGTAACAAAATCCGAGAGCCACCGCCAACCGGGACCCATTATAGTTAGAGCCATCGTCTTGGTCGGAGGCACCACCGTAGCATTCACCTTAACCGGGGAGGCCTCATGCTAGATTTGGGTGGTGGGCGGATTCCGAGCAGGTGTAGGATTCTTGTTTTGGGTTGTACGTTTTGGGAGCAGCCTCCCGAATTTTTTTTCGATCTATACATATAGAACACAAATTATTCATGGATCGACCTTAATTTTTAAAAATTATCAATCTCTACGTGGAGATTGGTTCGAATAGGTTATGAGACGCCGGGGAAGGACGACGTCTCTTGGTATGTGTGGCAGGCAACATGAGATGCCGGATCGGGCGACGTCTCACCTTATATTTAAAAAAACACATATTCAACTGTTGTTTCGATTCACAACTAATATATTACACTTATATTGGTTTTCACGGTTTAATTTTCATTTTTTCAAAAATATTCGATACATACTTGCAATTTTCTACTCGAAAAAATTTCTAATGAATTGAATAAGATCCGACCAAAACACGAAAAATTAATTAAAAAAGGATAATAATACTTATCCGAACAAGATCCAACTGAAACGGTTTAAACTGGAAAATCCAATATAACCCGGTTTGATGTAACCCGAAAATATGAAATAATGTGAAACCCGAAATTGACTTTAGTAGAGAAATTAAAACCCGTAATGGTTGAAGTTGGCTGTTTTATTTTTTTGGTTGACCCATTTTGGGTTTTATTTTTCCAGTGAAGTCAATTTCGGGTTATTTTAGATCAGGTTATTTTTTATATTTGGATTACATCGGGCAGGGTTATATCTGATTTTCGAGTATAAACAGTTTTAGTTGGACATTGTTTGGATAAGTATTATTATCCTCTTTAATTTATTTTTCGGGTTTTTGGTCGGATGTTAATCAATCCATTAGAAATTTTTCGAGTAGAAAATTGCAAGTAGATATCGAATATTTTTAAAAGAATTAAAATAAAACCGTTAAAACCGATATAAGTTTAATATATCAACGGTTACAAGTGACGAAATGTACATACAACAGTTGAATATGTATTTTTTAGAAAGAAAGAAAATAAGGTGAGACGCCGCCCGAGACGGCGTCTCATGTGTGGAGATGCCATTCGAGCCGGCATCTCATGTGCATGACTGATAGACACATCTACGACACGTCTATATGCATAGATTTAGCATTATTTTACTAGACTTACGAGTGTTATTACGAAGTATTTGGTCCATTCCATTATCCGGAGCTATATGTCTGGTTCGATGTATTATGGAACTTCTTAGAGGTAAAAATGAGCTAAGGATGAAGCGAGGACGAAGTGGAGTGGATTGAAGATCACAAAAGAGCTAAAGGAGTTGAATAAGGCAAAAGATTCGTTGGCGGCCGCCTATGCATCAGTGGTGCCTGCCGATGGGACGATCAAGCGAATCCAACAGAGGACCTGTGGGCGCCCTCTGATCTCCAGACGGATTAAACAGACCAAGTCTTTCTTTCTATCTTTTAGTTGCGATTTCCTTCAGATTTTTGTGTGTTATTCCGAGTTTTGTTATGTTATTTTTAGGTTTAGTGGCCCAAGCTTATAAATAGGGTTTTAGAACCCTTTGTTAGGGTTGACCTCTCCTTTGGCTAGATCTATTCTACATTCTTCATCCAGACATAGTTTACGTAATGGAGTTTTTGATGCAAATATGTCATGAACTAAGCATCCAATACTTAGTTGGACCTTGAAGTGCATAATTTGAATGAAATTGTGAGTTTCTCTTTTCCTTAACTTACCTAGATGTTGCCTTTTCTCTTGAATTTGAACGATTAGGGTTTGGATTATATTATGCCCTAATTTTTGACAATGAGGTTTATATGATTTGAATTCCATTCCTAGGATAGATCGATTCGTTTTTCTAGGTCTAATCCCTTAAAGCGAGCAAAAGATCCTAGATTCGGTTTGAATTAGGAAATTGTGTAGAGAATCGGCATATAGGCTAGTCATTCATGCCTATATCCCAGTTCTTCTTGCTATGCTTCCTATGATTTGAATTTTTAGCATTCGTTGTGGTTAATCATGAGGAAATAACTATTATGCTCGGTTTAAGGTTTTAGTTACCCAAGGAAAGAAGTAGGAACACATTTTATGTTTAAGGTGAATTGATTTTCTATGATTAACTTGTCAAATATGAATGGATAGTGTCTAGATAAGTGTTTTTCTCCAATTAAATCTTGTCATTGGTTATTTATGCATTTAGTAGTTATTTGAGAAATCGTAACCTTAAATCCCCTCATCGTGATTATTTAGGTTAATTTAGAATTTCATCATAAGATTTGTGCCTCCTTGTGGATTCGACCCCTACTTCCACTATATTCTAGTAATAAGAATTAGTGTCAAGTTATGACTCTTTAAAAATAGGCGAGACACTCTGTCTCACTTTGTTTGCATAGCAACACTTTTGTTTTTGTTATTCCTAACAATTACGACCGACAAAAGTGTAAGCTATCACTACCACACATAACATGAGATGTCATCCTCCCCGGCGTCTTATAACCTATCCCCACATCACCGAACCTATCTCCATGTACATATTGATAATTTTCAAAAAGTAGTGTATAGATCCACAAATAATTTCTATTCTATGTATAGATCGAAAAAAATTCCATCGTTCCTCCCCAAGCCTCGCTCTCCATCTGATCTTTCATCATTCCTATTAACCATTCGCAGTGGTGTTGGATCATCAGAAGTCTTTCCAAACTATTGTAAGTGGTGCCCGACCTTGTCGCACTTAAAACACATCATCTGCAAGCCTTCATACTGTATAGGCCATTTTTCAAATGAAGAAAAAACTTCCATAATAGAGGCTTGGTTATGTCAACTCCAACACTCAGGCAAAAGAATTGGCCCCTTTCCGCCTCCGCAGTCTTGCGGTACGCCCTCAGCACATGTTTGATCTTTCAGCCAACCATGTGCAGAAACCTCTATCAAAATATTAAATGTGGAGCCATAGAATCCGAACCCAAACAACGAGGGACACACTAGTACAAAATTGAGCTTTTATACCAGAAAACTTATACCGGTAATTATAAACCGGTATGATTCATAGATAAGGTTACCAGTTTTATGAAGAAACCGATATAAATAGGAAGTAGAGATGTAAGGATACCGATTTATTTAAAAACCAGGTATGCAAACTCGGTTATACTTATTTAACTACTTAAATTTTAGTTAGTATTTAGTTACATAAACCCTAACTTCCCTTTCCC
>NW_027368955.1:0-46123 GCF_046119375.1 Phyllobates terribilis | reverse complement strand
GAGCTGGCATCTCACTCTCTTTGAATCTTCTTTATCATGCTAGGATTAACAGGAAAAAGCTAAAAATTTCAGAATTGCACCGTGCAATGTGGAGATATTACTGTTTGTGCATTTACAATATTCATTGATTTTTGCCATTGAAAAACATGTTTTTCATATACCAGAAATGTTTGAAGCTACTGACTGAATGAAAGGAGCTGGCATCTCACTCTCTTTGAATCTTCTTTATCATGCTAGGATTAACAGGAAAAAGCAAAAAATTTCAGAATTGCACCGTGCAATGTGGAGATATTACTGTTTGTGCATTTACAATATTCATTGATTTTTGCCATTGAAAAACGTCCAGAAATGTTTGAAGCTACTGACTGAATGAAAGGAGCTGGCATCTCACTCTCTTTGAATCTTCTTTATCATGCTAGGATTAACAGGAAAAAGCTAAAAATTTCAGAATTGCACCGTGCAATGTGGAGATATTACTGTTTGTGCATTTACAATATTCATTGATTTTTGCCATTGAAAAACATGTTTTTCATATACCAGAAATGTTTGAAGCTACTGACTGAATGAAAGGAGCTGGCATCTCACTCTCTTTGAATCTTCTTTATCATGCTAGGATTAACAGGAAAAAGCTAAAAATTTCAGAATTGCACCGTGCAATGTGGAGATATTACTGTTTGTGCATTTACAATATTCATTGATTTTTGCCATTGAAAAACGTCCAGAAATGTTTGAAGCTACTGACTGAATGAAAGGAGCTGGCATCTCACTCTCTTTGAATCTTCTTTATCATGCTAGGATTAACAGGAAAAAGCTAAAAATTTCAGAATTGCACCGTGCAATGTGGAGATATTACTGTTTGTGCATTTACAATATTCATTGATTTTTGCCATTGAAAAACATGTTTTTCATATACCAGAAATGTTTGAAGCTACTGACTGAATGAAAGGAGCTGGCATCTCACTCTCTTTGAATCTTCTTTATCATGCTAGGATTAACAGGAAAAAGCTAAAAATTTCAGAATTGCACCGTGCAATGTGGAGATATTACTGTTTGTGCATTTACAATATTCATTGATTTTTGCCATTGAAAAACGTCCAGAAATGTTTGAAGCTACTGACTGAATGAAAGGAGCTGGCATCTCACTCTCTTTGAATCTTCTTTATCATGCTAGGATTAACAGGAAAAAGCTAAAAATTTCAGAATTGCACCGTGCAATGTGGAGATATTACTGTTTGTGCATTTACAATATTCATTGATTTTTGCCATTGAAAAACATGTTTTTCATATACCAGAAATGTTTGAAGCTACTGACTGAATGAAAGGAGCTGGCATCTCACTCTCTTTGAATCTTCTTTATCATGCTAGGATTAACAGGAAAAAGCTAAAAATTTCAGAATTGCACCGTGCAATGTGGAGATATTACTGTTTGTGCATTTACAATATTCATTGATTTTTGCCATTGAAAAACATGTTTTTCATATACCAGAAATGTTTGAAGCTACTGACTGAATGAAAGGAGCTGGCATCTCACTCTCTTTGAATCTTCTTTATCATGCTAGGATTAACAGGAAAAAGCTAAAAATTTCAGAATTGCACCGTGCAATGTGGAGATATTACTGTTTGTGCATTTACAATATTCATTGATTTTTGCCATTGAAAAACGTCCAGAAATGTTTGAAGCTACTGACTGAATGAAAGGAGCTGGCATCTCACTCTCTTTGAATCTTCTTTATCATGCTAGGATTAACAGGAAAAAGCAAAAAATTTCAGAATTGCACCGTGCAATGTGGAGATATTACTGTTTGTGCATTTACAATATTCATTGATTTTTGCCATTGAAAAACGTCCAGAAATGTTTGAAGCTACTGACTGAATGAAAGGAGCTGGCATCTCTCTTTGAATCTTCTTTATCATGCTAGGATTAACAGGAAAAAGCTAAAAATTTCAGAATTGCACCGTGCAATGTGGAGATATTACTGTTTGTGCATTTACAATATTCATTGATTTTTGCCATTGAAAAACGTCCAGAAATGTTTGAAGCTACTGACTGAATGAAAGGAGCTGGCATCTCACTCTCTTTGAATCTTCTTTATCATGCTAGGATTAACAGGAAAAAGCTAAAAATTTCAGAATTGCACCGTGCAATGTGGAGATATTACTGTTTGTGCATTTACAATATTCATTGATTTTTGCCATTGAAAAACATGTTTTTCATATACCAGAAATGTTTGAAGCTACTGACTGAATGAAAGGAGCTGGCATCTCACTCTCTTTGAATCTTCTTTATCATGCTAGGATTAACAGGAAAAAGCTAAAAATTTCAGAATTGCACCGTGCAATGTGGAGATATTACTGTTTGTGCATTTACAATATTCATTGATTTTTGCCATTGAAAAACATGTTTTTCATATACCAGAAATGTTTGAAGCTACTGACTGAATGAAAGGAGCTGGCATCTCACTCTCTTTGAATCTTCTTTATCATGCTAGGATTAACAGGAAAAAGCTAAAAATTTCAGAATTGCACCGTGCAATGTGGAGATATTACTGTTTGTGCATTTACAATATTCATTGATTTTTGCCATTGAAAAACATGTTTTTCATATACCAGAAATGTTTGAAGCTACTGACTGAATGAAAGGAGCTGGCATCTCACTCTCTTTGAATCTTCTTTATCATGCTAGGATTAGCAGGAAAAAGCAAAAAATTTCAGAATTGCACCTTGCAATGTGGAGATATTACTGTTTGTGCATTTACAATATTCATTGATTTTTGCCATTGAAAAACGTCCAGAAATGTTTGAAGCTACTGACTGAATGAAAGGAGCTGGCATCTCACTCTCTTTGAATCTTCTTTATCATGCTAGGATTAACAGGAAAAAGCTAAAAATTTCAGAATTGCACCGTGCAATGTGGAGATATTACTGTTTGTGCATTTACAATATTCATTGATTTTTGCCATTGAAAAACATGTTTTTCATATACCAGAAATGTTTGAAGCTACTGACTGAATGAAAGGAGCTGGCATCTCACTCTCTTTGAATCTTCTTTATCATGCTAGGATTAACAGGAAAAAGCTAAAAATTTCAGAATTGCACCGTGCAATGTGGAGATATTACTGTTTGTGCATTTACAATATTCATTGATTTTTGCCATTGAAAAACATGTTTTTCATATACCAGAAATGTTTGAAGCTACTGACTGAATGAAAGGAGCTGGCATCTCACTCTCTTTGAATCTTCTTTATCATGCTAGGATTAACAGGAAAAAGCTAAAAATTTCAGAATTGCACCGTGCAATGTGGAGATATTACTGTTTGTGCATTTACAATATTCATTGATTTTTGCCATTGAAAAACGTCCAGAAATGTTTGAAGCTACTGACTGAATGAAAGGAGCTGGCATCTCACTCTCTTTGAATCTTCTTTATCATGCTAGGATTAACAGGAAAAAGCTAAAAATTTCAGAATTGCACCGTGCAATGTGGAGATATTACTGTTTGTGCATTTACAATATTCATTGATTTTTGCCATTGAAAAACATGTTTTTCATATACCAGAAATGTTTGAAGCTACTGACTGAATGAAAGGAGCTGGCATCTCACTCTCTTTGAATCTTCTTTATCATGCTAGGATTAACAGGAAAAAGCTAAAAATTTCAGAATTGCACCGTGCAATGTGGAGATATTACTGTTTGTGCATTTACAATATTCATTGATTTTTGCCATTGAAAAACGTCCAGAAATGTTTGAAGCTACTGACTGAATGAAAGGAGCTGGCATCTCACTCTCTTTGAATCTTCTTTATCATGCTAGGATTAACAGGAAAAAGCTAAAAATTTCAGAATTGCACCGTGCAATGTGGAGATATTACTGTTTGTGCATTTACAATATTCATTGATTTTTGCCATTGAAAAACATGTTTTTCATATACCAGAAATGTTTGAAGCTACTGACTGAATGAAAGGAGCTGGCATCTCACTCTCTTTGAATCTTCTTTATCATGCTAGGATTAACAGGAAAAAGCTAAAAATTTCAGAATTGCACCGTGCAATGTGGAGATATTACTGTTTGTGCATTTACAATATTCATTGATTTTTGCCATTGAAAAACATGTTTTTCATATACCAGAAATGTTTGAAGCTACTGACTGAATGAAAGGAGCTGGCATCTCACTCTCTTTGAATCTTCTTTATCATGCTAGGATTAACAGGAAAAAGCTAAAAATTTCAGAATTGCACCGTGCAATGTGGAGATATTACTGTTTGTGCATTTACAATATTCATTGATTTTTGCCATTAAAAAACGTCCAGAAATGTTTGAAGCTACTGACTGAATGAAAGGAGCTGGCATCTCACTCTCTTTGAATCTTCTTTATCATGCTAGGATTAACAGGAAAAAGCAAAAAATTTCAGAATTGCACCGTGCAATGTGGAGATATTACTGTTTGTGCATTTACAATATTCATTGATTTTTGCCATTGAAAAACGTCCAGAAATGTTTGAAGCTACTGACTGAATGAAAGGAGCTGGCATCTCACTCTCTTTTGAATCTTCTTTATCATGCTAGGATTAACAGGAAAAAGCTAAAAATTTCAGAATTGCACCGTGCAATGTGGAGATATTACTGTTTGTGCATTTACAATATTCATTGATTTTTGCCATTGAAAAACGTCCAGAAATGTTTGAAGCTACTGACTGAATGAAAGGAGCTGGCATCTCACTCTCTTTGAATCTTCTTTATCATGCTAGGATTAACAGGAAAAAGCAAAAAATTTCAGAATTGCACCGTGCAATGTGGAGATATTACTGTTTGTGCATTTACAATATTCATTGATTTTTGCCATTGAAAAACATGTTTTTCATATACCAGAAATGTTTGAAGCTACTGACTGAATGAAAGGAGCTGGCATCTCACTCTCTTTGAATCTTCTTTATCATGCTAGGATTAACAGGAAAAAGCTAAAAATTTCAGAATTGCACCGTGCAATGTGGAGATATTACTGTTTGTGCATTTACAATATTCATTGATTTTTGCCATTGAAAAACATGTTTTTCATATACCAGAAATGTTTGAAGCTACTGACTGAATGAAAGGAGCTGGCATCTCACTCTCTTTGAATCTTCTTTATCATGCTAGGATTAACAGGAAAAAGCTAAAAATTTCAGAATTGCACCGTGCAATGTGGAGATATTACTGTTTGTGCATTTACAATATTCATTGATTTTTGCCATTGAAAAACATGTTTTTCATATACCAGAAATGTTTGAAGCTACTGACTGAATGAAAGGAGCTGGCATCTCACTCTCTTTGAATCTTCTTTATCATGCTAGGATTAGCAGGAAAAAGCAAAAAATTTCAGAATTGCACCTTGCAATGTGGAGATATTACTGTTTGTGCATTTACAATATTCATTGATTTTTGCCATTGAAAAACGTCCAGAAATGTTTGAAGCTACTGACTGAATGAAAGGAGCTGGCATCTCACTCTCTTTGAATCTTCTTTATCATGCTAGGATTAACAGGAAAAAGCTAAAAATTTCAGAATTGCACCGTGCAATGTGGAGATATTACTGTTTGTGCATTTACAATATTCATTGATTTTTGCCATTGAAAAACATGTTTTTCATATACCAGAAATGTTTGAAGCTACTGACTGAATGAAAGGAGCTGGCATCTCACTCTCTTTGAATCTTCTTTATCATGCTAGGATTAACAGGAAAAAGCTAAAAATTTCAGAATTGCACCGTGCAATGTGGAGATATTACTGTTTGTGCATTTACAATATTCATTGATTTTTGCCATTGAAAAACATGTTTTTCATATACCAGAAATGTTTGAAGCTACTGACTGAATGAAAGGAGCTGGCATCTCACTCTCTTTGAATCTTCTTTATCATGCTAGGATTAACAGGAAAAAGCTAAAAATTTCAGAATTGCACCGTGCAATGTGGAGATATTACTGTTTGTGCATTTACAATATTCATTGATTTTTGCCATTGAAAAACATGTTTTTCATATACCAGAAATGTTTGAAGCTACTGACTGAATGAAAGGAGCTGGCATCTCACTCTCTTTGAATCTTCTTTATCATGCTAGGATTAGCAGGAAAAAGCAAAAAATTTCAGAATTGCACCGTGCAATGTGGAGATATTACTGTTTGTGCATTTACAATATTCATTGATTTTTGCCATTGAAAAACATGTTTTTCATATACCAGAAATGTTTGAAGCTACTGACTGAATGAAAGGAGCTGGCATCTCACTCTCTTTGAATCTTCTTTATCATGCTAGGACTAACAGGAAAAAGCTAAAAATTTCAGAATTGCACCGTGCAATGTGGAGATATTACTGTTTGTGCATTTACAATATTCATTGATTTTTGCCATTGAAAAACGTCCAGAAATGTTTGAAGCTACTGACTGAATGAAAGGAGCTGGCATCTCACTCTCTTTGAATCTTCTTTATCATGCTAGGATTAGCAGGAAAAAGCAAAAAATTTCAGAATTGCACCGTGCAATGTGGAGATATTACTGTTTGTGCATTTACAATATTCATTGATTTTTGCCATTGAAAAACATGTTTTTCATATACCAGAAATGTTTGAAGCTACTGACTGAATGAAAGGAGCTGGCATCTCACTCTCTTTGAATCTTCTTTATCATGCTAGGATTAACAGGAAAAAGCTAAAAATTTCAGAATTGCACCGTGCAATGTGGAGATATTACTGTTTGTGCATTTACAATATTCATTGATTTTTGCCATTGAAAAACATGTTTTTCATATACCAGAAATGTTTGAAGCTACTGACTGAATGAAAGGAGCTGGCATCTCACTCTCTTTGAATCTTCTTTATCATGCTAGGATTAACAGGAAAAAGCAAAAAATTTCAGAATTGCACCGTGCAATGTGGAGATATTACTGTTTGTGCATTTACAATATTCATTGATTTTTGCCATTGAAAAACATGTTTTTCATATACCAGAAATGTTTGAAGCTACTGACTGAATGAAAGGAGCTGGCATCTCACTCTCTTTGAATCTTCTTTATCATGCTAGGATTAGCAGGAAAAAGCAAAAAATTTCAGAATTGCACCGTGCAATGTGGAGATATTACTGTTTGTGCATTTACAATATTCATTGATTTTTGCCATTGAAAAACGTCCAGAAATGTTTGAAGCTACTGACTGAATGAAAGGAGCTGGCATCTCACTCTCTTTGAATCTTCTTTATCATGCTAGGATTAGCAGGAAAAAGCTAAAAATTTCAGAATTGCACCGTGCAATGTGGAGATATTACTCTTTGTGCATTTACAATATTCATTGATTTTTGCCATTGAAAAACATGTTTTTCATATACCAGAAATGTTTGAAGCTACTGACTGAATGAAAGGAGCTGGCATCTCACTCTCTTTGAATCTTCTTTATCATGCTAGGATTAGCAGGAAAAAGCTAAAAATTTCAGAATTGCACCGTGCAATGTGGAGATATTACTGTTTGTGCATTTACAATATTCATTGATTTTTGCCATTGAAAAACATGTTTTTCATATACCAGAAATGTTTGAAGCTACTGACTGAATGAAAGGAGCTGGCATCTCACTCTCTTTGAATCTTCTTTATCATGCTAGGATTAGCAGGAAAAAGCAAAAAATTTCAGAATTGCACCGTGCAATGTGGAGATATTACTGTTTGTGCATTTACAATATTCATTGATTTTTGCCATTGAAAAACATGTTTTTCATATACCAGAAATGTTTGAAGCTACTGACTGAATGAAAGGAGCTGGCATCTCACTCTCTTTGAATCTTCTTTATCATGCTAGGATTAACAGGAAAAAGCTAAAAATTTCAGAATTGCACCGTGCAATGTGGAGATATTACTGTTTGTGCATTTACAATATTCATTGATTTTTGCCATTGAAAAACATGTTTTTCATATACCAGAAATGTTTGAAGCTACTGACTGAATGAAAGGAGCTGGCATCTCACTCTCTTTGAATCTTCTTTATCATGCTAGGATTAGCAGGAAAAAGCAAAAAATTTCAGAATTGCACCGTGCAATGTGGAGATATTACTGTTTGTGCATTTACAATATTCATTGATTTTTGCCATTGAAAAACGTCCAGAAATGTTTGAAGCTACTGACTGAATGAAAGGAGCTGGCATCTCACTCTCTTTGAATCTTCTTTATCATGCTAGGATTAACAGGAAAAAGCTAAAAATTTCAGAATTGCACCGTGCAATGTGGAGATATTACTGTTTGTGCATTTACAATATTCATTGATTTTTGCCATTGAAAAACATGTTTTTCATATACCAGAAATGTTTGAAGCTACTGACTGAATGAAAGGAGCTGGCATCTCACTCTCTTTGAATCTTCTTTATCATGCTAGGATTAACAGGAAAAAGCTAAAAATTTCAGAATTGCACCGTGCAATGTGGAGATATTACTGTTTGTGCATTTACAATATTCATTGATTTTTGCCATTGAAAAACATGTTTTTCATATACCAGAAATGTTTGAAGCTACTGACTGAATGAAAGGAGCTGGCATCTCACTCTCTTTGAATCTTCTTTATCATGCTAGGATTAACAGGAAAAAGCTAAAAATTTCAGAATTGCACCGTGCAATGTGGAGATATTACTGTTTGTGCATTTACAATATTCATTGATTTTTGCCATTGAAAAACGTCCAGAAATGTTTGAAGCTACTGACTGAATGAAAGGAGCTGGCATCTCACTCTCTTTGAATCTTCTTTATCATGCTAGGATTAACAGGAAAAAGCAAAAAATTTCAGAATTGCACCGTGCAATGTGGAGATATTACTGTTTGTGCATTTACAATATTCATTGATTTTTGCCATTGAAAAACAGTTTTTCATATACCAGAAATGTTTGAAGCTACTGACTGAATGAAAGGAGCTGGCATCTCTCTTTGAATCTTCTTTATCATGCTAGGATTAACAGGAAAAAGCTAAAAATTTCAGAATTGCACCGTGCAATGTGGAGATATTACTGTTTGTGCATTTACAATATTCATTGATTTTTGCCATTGAAAAACTGTTTTCATATACCAGAAATGTTTGAAGCTACTGACTGAATGAAAGGAGCTGGCATCTCACTCTCTTTGAATCTTCTTTATCATGCTAGGATTAACAGGAAAAAGCTAAAAATTTCAGAATTGCACCGTGCAATGTGGAGATATTACTGTTTGTGCATTTACAATATTCATTGATTTTTGCCATTGAAAAACATGTTTTTCATATACCAGAAATGTTTGAAGCTACTGACTGAATGAAAGGAGCTGGCATCTCACTCTCTTTGAATCTTCTTTATCATGCTAGGATTAACAGGAAAAAGCTAAAAATTTCAGAATTGCACCGTGCAATGTGGAGATATTACTGTTTGTGCATTTACAATATTCATTGATTTTTGCCATTGAAAAACATGTTTTTCATATACCAGAAATGTTTGAAGCTACTGACTGAATGAAAGGAGCTGGCATCTCACTCTCTTTGAATCTTCTTTATCATGCTAGGATTAACAGGAAAAAGCTAAAAATTTCAGAATTGCACCGTGCAATGTGGAGATATTACTGTTTGTGCATTTACAATATTCATTGATTTTTGCCATTGAAAAACATGTTTTTCATATACCAGAAATGTTTGAAGCTACTGACTGAATGAAAGGAGCTGGCATCTCACTCTCTTTGAATCTTCTTTATCATGCTAGGATTAGCAGGAAAAAGCAAAAAATTTCAGAATTGCACCTTGCAATGTGGAGATATTACTGTTTGTGCATTTACAATATTCATTGATTTTTGCCATTGAAAAACGTCCAGAAATGTTTGAAGCTACTGACTGAATGAAAGGAGCTGGCATCTCACTCTCTTTGAATCTTCTTTATCATGCTAGGATTAACAGGAAAAAGCTAAAAATTTCAGAATTGCACCGTGCAATGTGGAGATATTACTGTTTGTGCATTTACAATATTCATTGATTTTTGCCATTGAAAAACATGTTTTTCATATACCAGAAATGTTTGAAGCTACTGACTGAATGAAAGGAGCTGGCATCTCACTCTCTTTGAATCTTCTTTATCATGCTAGGATTAACAGGAAAAAGCTAAAAATTTCAGAATTGCACCGTGCAATGTGGAGATATTACTGTTTGTGCATTTACAATATTCATTGATTTTTGCCATTGAAAAACATGTTTTTCATATACCAGAAATGTTTGAAGCTACTGACTGAATGAAAGGAGCTGGCATCTCACTCTCTTTGAATCTTCTTTATCATGCTAGGATTAACAGGAAAAAGCTAAAAATTTCAGAATTGCACCGTGCAATGTGGAGATATTACTGTTTGTGCATTTACAATATTCATTGATTTTTGCCATTGAAAAACGTCCAGAAATGTTTGAAGCTACTGACTGAATGAAAGGAGCTGGCATCTCACTCTCTTTGAATCTTCTTTATCATGCTAGGATTAACAGGAAAAAGCTAAAAATTTCAGAATTGCACCGTGCAATGTGGAGATATTACTGTTTGTGCATTTACAATATTCATTGATTTTTGCCATTGAAAAACATGTTTTTCATATACCAGAAATGTTTGAAGCTACTGACTGAATGAAAGGAGCTGGCATCTCACTCTCTTTGAATCTTCTTTATCATGCTAGGATTAACAGGAAAAAGCTAAAAATTTCAGAATTGCACCGTGCAATGTGGAGATATTACTGTTTGTGCATTTACAATATTCATTGATTTTTGCCATTGAAAAACGTCCAGAAATGTTTGAAGCTACTGACTGAATGAAAGGAGCTGGCATCTCACTCTCTTTGAATCTTCTTTATCATGCTAGGATTAACAGGAAAAAGCTAAAAATTTCAGAATTGCACCGTGCAATGTGGAGATATTACTGTTTGTGCATTTACAATATTCATTGATTTTTGCCATTGAAAAACATGTTTTTCATATACCAGAAATGTTTGAAGCTACTGACTGAATGAAAGGAGCTGGCATCTCACTCTCTTTGAATCTTCTTTATCATGCTAGGATTAACAGGAAAAAGCTAAAAATTTCAGAATTGCACCGTGCAATGTGGAGATATTACTGTTTGTGCATTTACAATATTCATTGATTTTTGCCATTGAAAAACATGTTTTTCATATACCAGAAATGTTTGAAGCTACTGACTGAATGAAAGGAGCTGGCATCTCACTCTCTTTGAATCTTCTTTATCATGCTAGGATTAACAGGAAAAAGCTAAAAATTTCAGAATTGCACCGTGCAATGTGGAGATATTACTGTTTGTGCATTTACAATATTCATTGATTTTTGCCATTGAAAAACGTCCAGAAATGTTTGAAGCTACTGACTGAATGAAAGGAGCTGGCATCTCACTCTCTTTGAATCTTCTTTATCATGCTAGGATTAACAGGAAAAAGCAAAAAATTTCAGAATTGCACCGTGCAATGTGGAGATATTACTGTTTGTGCATTTACAATATTCATTGATTTTTGCCATTGAAAAACGTCCAGAAATGTTTGAAGCTACTGACTGAATGAAAGGAGCTGGCATCTCTCTTTGAATCTTCTTTATCATGCTAGGATTAACAGGAAAAAGCTAAAAATTTCAGAATTGCACCGTGCAATGTGGAGATATTACTGTTTGTGCATTTACAATATTCATTGATTTTTGCCATTGAAAAACGTCCAGAAATGTTTGAAGCTACTGACTGAATGAAAGGAGCTGGCATCTCACTCTCTTTGAATCTTCTTTATCATGCTAGGATTAACAGGAAAAAGCAAAAAATTTCAGAATTGCACCGTGCAATGTGGAGATATTACTGTTTGTGCATTTACAATATTCATTGATTTTTGCCATTGAAAAACATGTTTTTCATATACCAGAAATGTTTGAAGCTACTGACTGAATGAAAGGAGCTGGCATCTCACTCTCTTTGAATCTTCTTTATCATGCTAGGATTAACAGGAAAAAGCTAAAAATTTCAGAATTGCACCGTGCAATGTGGAGATATTACTGTTTGTGCATTTACAATATTCATTGATTTTTGCCATTGAAAAACATGTTTTTCATATACCAGAAATGTTTGAAGCTACTGACTGAATGAAAGGAGCTGGCATCTCACTCTCTTTGAATCTTCTTTATCATGCTAGGATTAACAGGAAAAAGCTAAAAATTTCAGAATTGCACCGTGCAATGTGGAGATATTACTGTTTGTGCATTTACAATATTCATTGATTTTTGCCATTGAAAAACATGTTTTTCATATACCAGAAATGTTTGAAGCTACTGACTGAATGAAAGGAGCTGGCATCTCACTCTCTTTGAATCTTCTTTATCATGCTAGGATTAGCAGGAAAAAGCAAAAAATTTCAGAATTGCACCTTGCAATGTGGAGATATTACTGTTTGTGCATTTACAATATTCATTGATTTTTGCCATTGAAAAACGTCCAGAAATGTTTGAAGCTACTGACTGAATGAAAGGAGCTGGCATCTCACTCTCTTTGAATCTTCTTTATCATGCTAGGATTAACAGGAAAAAGCTAAAAATTTCAGAATTGCACCGTGCAATGTGGAGATATTACTGTTTGTGCATTTACAATATTCATTGATTTTTGCCATTGAAAAACATGTTTTTCATATACCAGAAATGTTTGAAGCTACTGACTGAATGAAAGGAGCTGGCATCTCACTCTCTTTGAATCTTCTTTATCATGCTAGGATTAACAGGAAAAAGCTAAAAATTTCAGAATTGCACCGTGCAATGTGGAGATATTACTGTTTGTGCATTTACAATATTCATTGATTTTTGCCATTGAAAAACATGTTTTTCATATACCAGAAATGTTTGAAGCTACTGACTGAATGAAAGGAGCTGGCATCTCACTCTCTTTGAATCTTCTTTATCATGCTAGGATTAACAGGAAAAAGCTAAAAATTTCAGAATTGCACCGTGCAATGTGGAGATATTACTGTTTGTGCATTTACAATATTCATTGATTTTTGCCATTGAAAAACATGTTTTTCATATACCAGAAATGTTTGAAGCTACTGACTGAATGAAAGGAGCTGGCATCTCACTCTCTTTGAATCTTCTTTATCATGCTAGGATTAGCAGGAAAAAGCAAAAAATTTCAGAATTGCACCGTGCAATGTGGAGATATTACTGTTTGTGCATTTACAATATTCATTGATTTTTGCCATTGAAAAACATGTTTTTCATATACCAGAAATGTTTGAAGCTACTGACTGAATGAAAGGAGCTGGCATCTCACTCTCTTTGAATCTTCTTTATCATGCTAGGATTAACAGGAAAAAGCTAAAAATTTCAGAATTGCACCGTGCAATGTGGAGATATTACTGTTTGTGCATTTACAATATTCATTGATTTTTGCCATTGAAAAACATGTTTTTCATATACCAGAAATGTTTGAAGCTACTGACTGAATGAAAGGAGCTGGCATCTCACTCTCTTTGAATCTTCTTTATCATGCTAGGATTAACAGGAAAAAGCAAAAAATTTGTGAATTGCACCGTGCAATGTGGAGATATTACTGTTTGTGCATTTACAATATTCATTGATTTTTGCCATTGAAAAACATGTTTTTCATATACCAGAAATGTTTGAAGCTACTGACTGAATGAAAGGAGCTGGCATCTCACTCTCTTTGAATCTTCTTTATCATGCTAGGATTAACAGGAAAAAGCTAAAAATTTCAGAATTGCACCGTGCAATGTGGAGATATTACTGTTTGTGCATTTACAATATTCATTGATTTTTGCCATTGAAAAACATGTTTTTCATATACCAGAAATGTTTGAAGCTACTGACTGAATGAAAGGAGCTGGCATCTCACTCTCTTTGAATCTTCTTTATCATGCTAGGATTAACAGGAAAAAGCAAAAAATTTCAGAATTGCACCGTGCAATGTGGAGATATTACTGTTTGTGCATTTACAATATTCATTGATTTTTGCCATTGAAAAACATGTTTTTCATATACCAGAAATGTTTGAAGCTACTGACTGAATGAAAGGAGCTGGCATCTCACTCTCTTTGAATCTTCTTTATCATGCTAGGATTAACAGGAAAAAGCTAAAAATTTCAGAATTGCACCGTGCAATGTGGAGATATTACTGTTTGTGCATTTACAATATTCATTGATTTTTGCCATTGAAAAATGTCCAGAAATGTTTGAAGCTACTGACTGAATGAAAGGAGCTGGCATCTCACTCTCTTTGAATCTTCTTTATCATGCTAGGATTAACAGGAAAAAGCTAAAAATTTCAGAATTGCACCGTGCAATGTGGAGATATTACTGTTTGTGCATTTACAATATTCATTGATTTTTGCCATTGAAAAACATGTTTTTCATATACCAGAAATGTTTGAAGCTACTGACTGAATGAAAGGAGCTGGCATCTCACTCTCTTTGAATCTTCTTTATCATGCTAGGATTAACAGGAAAAAGCAAAAAATTTCAGAATTGCACCGTGCAATGTGGAGATATTACTGTTTGTGCATTTACAATATTCATTGATTTTTGCCATTGAAAAACGTCCAGAAATGTTTGAAGCTACTGACTGAATGAAAGGAGCTGGCATCTCACTCTCTTTGAATCTTCTTTATCATGCTAGGATTAACAGGAAAAAGCTAAAAATTTCAGAATTGCACCGTGCAATGTGGAGATATTACTGTTTGTGCATTTACAATATTCATTGATTTTTGCCATTGAAAAACATGTTTTTCATATACCAGAAATGTTTGAAGCTACTGACTGAATGAAAGGAGCTGGCATCTCACTCTCTTTGAATCTTCTTTATCATGCTAGGATTAACAGGAAAAAGCTAAAAATTTCAGAATTGCACCGTGCAATGTGGAGATATTACTGTTTGTGCATTTACAATATTCATTGATTTTTGCCATTGAAAAACGTCCAGAAATGTTTGAAGCTACTGACTGAATGAAAGGAGCTGGCATCTCACTCTCTTTGAATCTTCTTTATCATGCTAGGATTAACAGGAAAAAGCTAAAAATTTCAGAATTGCACCGTGCAATGTGGAGATATTACTGTTTGTGCATTTACAATATTCATTGATTTTTGCCATTGAAAAACATGTTTTTCATATACCAGAAATGTTTGAAGCTACTGACTGAATGAAAGGAGCTGGCATCTCACTCTCTTTGAATCTTCTTTATCATGCTAGGATTAACAGGAAAAAGCTAAAAATTTCAGAATTGCACCGTGCAATGTGGAGATATTACTGTTTGTGCATTTACAATATTCATTGATTTTTGCCATTGAAAAACGTCCAGAAATGTTTGAAGCTACTGACTGAATGAAAGGAGCTGGCATCTCACTCTCTTTGAATCTTCTTTATCATGCTAGGATTAACAGGAAAAAGCTAAAAATTTCAGAATTGCACCGTGCAATGTGGAGATATTACTGTTTGTGCATTTACAATATTCATTGATTTTTGCCATTGAAAAACATGTTTTTCATATACCAGAAATGTTTGAAGCTACTGACTGAATGAAAGGAGCTGGCATCTCACTCTCTTTGAATCTTCTTTATCATGCTAGGATTAACAGGAAAAAGCTAAAAATTTCAGAATTGCACCGTGCAATGTGGAGATATTACTGTTTGTGCATTTACAATATTCATTGATTTTTGCCATTGAAAAACATGTTTTTCATATACCAGAAATGTTTGAAGCTACTGACTGAATGAAAGGAGCTGGCATCTCACTCTCTTTGAATCTTCTTTATCATGCTAGGATTAACAGGAAAAAGCTAAAAATTTCAGAATTGCACCGTGCAATGTGGAGATATTACTGTTTGTGCATTTACAATATTCATTGATTTTTGCCATTGAAAAACGTCCAGAAATGTTTGAAGCTACTGACTGAATGAAAGGAGCTGGCATCTCACTCTCTTTGAATCTTCTTTATCATGCTAGGATTAACAGGAAAAAGCAAAAAATTTCAGAATTGCACCGTGCAATGTGGAGATATTACTGTTTGTGCATTTACAATATTCATTGATTTTTGCCATTGAAAAACGTCCAGAAATGTTTGAAGCTACTGACTGAATGAAAGGAGCTGGCATCTCTCTTTGAATCTTCTTTATCATGCTAGGATTAACAGGAAAAAGCTAAAAATTTCAGAATTGCACCGTGCAATGTGGAGATATTACTGTTTGTGCATTTACAATATTCATTGATTTTTGCCATTGAAAAACGTCCAGAAATGTTTGAAGCTACTGACTGAATGAAAGGAGCTGGCATCTCACTCTCTTTGAATCTTCTTTATCATGCTAGGATTAACAGGAAAAAGCTAAAAATTTCAGAATTGCACCGTGCAATGTGGAGATATTACTGTTTGTGCATTTACAATATTCATTGATTTTTGCCATTGAAAAACATGTTTTTCATATACCAGAAATGTTTGAAGCTACTGACTGAATGAAAGGAGCTGGCATCTCACTCTCTTTGAATCTTCTTTATCATGCTAGGATTAACAGGAAAAAGCTAAAAATTTCAGAATTGCACCGTGCAATGTGGAGATATTACTGTTTGTGCATTTACAATATTCATTGATTTTTGCCATTGAAAAACATGTTTTTCATATACCAGAAATGTTTGAAGCTACTGACTGAATGAAAGGAGCTGGCATCTCACTCTCTTTGAATCTTCTTTATCATGCTAGGATTAACAGGAAAAAGCTAAAAATTTCAGAATTGCACCGTGCAATGTGGAGATATTACTGTTTGTGCATTTACAATATTCATTGATTTTTGCCATTGAAAAACATGTTTTTCATATACCAGAAATGTTTGAAGCTACTGACTGAATGAAAGGAGCTGGCATCTCACTCTCTTTGAATCTTCTTTATCATGCTAGGATTAGCAGGAAAAAGCAAAAAATTTCAGAATTGCACCTTGCAATGTGGAGATATTACTGTTTGTGCATTTACAATATTCATTGATTTTTGCCATTGAAAAACGTCCAGAAATGTTTGAAGCTACTGACTGAATGAAAGGAGCTGGCATCTCACTCTCTTTGAATCTTCTTTATCATGCTAGGATTAACAGGAAAAAGCTAAAAATTTCAGAATTGCACCGTGCAATGTGGAGATATTACTGTTTGTGCATTTACAATATTCATTGATTTTTGCCATTGAAAAACATGTTTTTCATATACCAGAAATGTTTGAAGCTACTGACTGAATGAAAGGAGCTGGCATCTCACTCTCTTTGAATCTTCTTTATCATGCTAGGATTAACAGGAAAAAGCTAAAAATTTCAGAATTGCACCGTGCAATGTGGAGATATTACTGTTTGTGCATTTACAATATTCATTGATTTTTGCCATTGAAAAACATGTTTTTCATATACCAGAAATGTTTGAAGCTACTGACTGAATGAAAGGAGCTGGCATCTCACTCTCTTTGAATCTTCTTTATCATGCTAGGATTAACAGGAAAAAGCTAAAAATTTCAGAATTGCACCGTGCAATGTGGAGATATTACTGTTTGTGCATTTACAATATTCATTGATTTTTGCCATTGAAAAACGTCCAGAAATGTTTGAAGCTACTGACTGAATGAAAGGAGCTGGCATCTCACTCTCTTTGAATCTTCTTTATCATGCTAGGATTAACAGGAAAAAGCTAAAAATTTCAGAATTGCACCGTGCAATGTGGAGATATTACTGTTTGTGCATTTACAATATTCATTGATTTTTGCCATTGAAAAACATGTTTTTCATATACCAGAAATGTTTGAAGCTACTGACTGAATGAAAGGAGCTGGCATCTCACTCTCTTTGAATCTTCTTTATCATGCTAGGATTAACAGGAAAAAGCTAAAAATTTCAGAATTGCACCGTGCAATGTGGAGATATTACTGTTTGTGCATTTACAATATTCATTGATTTTTGCCATTGAAAAACGTCCAGAAATGTTTGAAGCTACTGACTGAATGAAAGGAGCTGGCATCTCACTCTCTTTGAATCTTCTTTATCATGCTAGGATTAACAGGAAAAAGCTAAAAATTTCAGAATTGCACCGTGCAATGTGGAGATATTACTGTTTGTGCATTTACAATATTCATTGATTTTTGCCATTGAAAAACATGTTTTTCATATACCAGAAATGTTTGAAGCTACTGACTGAATGAAAGGAGCTGGCATCTCACTCTCTTTGAATCTTCTTTATCATGCTAGGATTAACAGGAAAAAGCTAAAAATTTCAGAATTGCACCGTGCAATGTGGAGATATTACTGTTTGTGCATTTACAATATTCATTGATTTTTGCCATTGAAAAACATGTTTTTCATATACCAGAAATGTTTGAAGCTACTGACTGAATGAAAGGAGCTGGCATCTCACTCTCTTTGAATCTTCTTTATCATGCTAGGATTAACAGGAAAAAGCTAAAAATTTCAGAATTGCACCGTGCAATGTGGAGATATTACTGTTTGTGCATTTACAATATTCATTGATTTTTGCCATTAAAAAACGTCCAGAAATGTTTGAAGCTACTGACTGAATGAAAGGAGCTGGCATCTCACTCTCTTTGAATCTTCTTTATCATGCTAGGATTAACAGGAAAAAGCAAAAAATTTCAGAATTGCACCGTGCAATGTGGAGATATTACTGTTTGTGCATTTACAATATTCATTGATTTTTGCCATTGAAAAACGTCCAGAAATGTTTGAAGCTACTGACTGAATGAAAGGAGCTGGCATCTCTCTTTGAATCTTCTTTATCATGCTAGGATTAACAGGAAAAAGCTAAAAATTTCAGAATTGCACCGTGCAATGTGGAGATATTACTGTTTGTGCATTTACAATATTCATTGATTTTTGCCATTGAAAAACGTCCAGAAATGTTTGAAGCTACTGACTGAATGAAAGGAGCTGGCATCTCACTCTCTTTGAATCTTCTTTATCATGCTAGGATTAACAGGAAAAAGCAAAAAATTTCAGAATTGCACCGTGCAATGTGGAGATATTACTGTTTGTGCATTTACAATATTCATTGATTTTTGCCATTGAAAAACATGTTTTTCATATACCAGAAATGTTTGAAGCTACTGACTGAATGAAAGGAGCTGGCATCTCACTCTCTTTGAATCTTCTTTATCATGCTAGGATTAACAGGAAAAAGCTAAAAATTTCAGAATTGCACCGTGCAATGTGGAGATATTACTGTTTGTGCATTTACAATATTCATTGATTTTTGCCATTGAAAAACATGTTTTTCATATACCAGAAATGTTTGAAGCTACTGACTGAATGAAAGGAGCTGGCATCTCACTCTCTTTGAATCTTCTTTATCATGCTAGGATTAACAGGAAAAAGCTAAAAATTTCAGAATTGCACCGTGCAATGTGGAGATATTACTGTTTGTGCATTTACAATATTCATTGATTTTTGCCATTGAAAAACATGTTTTTCATATACCAGAAATGTTTGAAGCTACTGACTGAATGAAAGGAGCTGGCATCTCACTCTCTTTGAATCTTCTTTATCATGCTAGGATTAGCAGGAAAAAGCAAAAAATTTCAGAATTGCACCTTGCAATGTGGAGATATTACTGTTTGTGCATTTACAATATTCATTGATTTTTGCCATTGAAAAACGTCCAGAAATGTTTGAAGCTACTGACTGAATGAAAGGAGCTGGCATCTCACTCTCTTTGAATCTTCTTTATCATGCTAGGATTAACAGGAAAAAGCTAAAAATTTCAGAATTGCACCGTGCAATGTGGAGATATTACTGTTTGTGCATTTACAATATTCATTGATTTTTGCCATTGAAAAACATGTTTTTCATATACCAGAAATGTTTGAAGCTACTGACTGAATGAAAGGAGCTGGCATCTCACTCTCTTTGAATCTTCTTTATCATGCTAGGATTAACAGGAAAAAGCTAAAAATTTCAGAATTGCACCGTGCAATGTGGAGATATTACTGTTTGTGCATTTACAATATTCATTGATTTTTGCCATTGAAAAACATGTTTTTCATATACCAGAAATGTTTGAAGCTACTGACTGAATGAAAGGAGCTGGCATCTCACTCTCTTTGAATCTTCTTTATCATGCTAGGATTAACAGGAAAAAGCTAAAAATTTCAGAATTGCACCGTGCAATGTGGAGATATTACTGTTTGTGCATTTACAATATTCATTGATTTTTGCCATTGAAAAACATGTTTTTCATATACCAGAAATGTTTGAAGCTACTGACTGAATGAAAGGAGCTGGCATCTCACTCTCTTTGAATCTTCTTTATCATGCTAGGATTAGCAGGAAAAAGCAAAAAATTTCAGAATTGCACCGTGCAATGTGGAGATATTACTGTTTGTGCATTTACAATATTCATTGATTTTTGCCATTGAAAAACATGTTTTTCATATACCAGAAATGTTTGAAGCTACTGACTGAATGAAAGGAGCTGGCATCTCACTCTCTTTGAATCTTCTTTATCATGCTAGGACTAACAGGAAAAAGCTAAAAATTTCAGAATTGCACCGTGCAATGTGGAGATATTACTGTTTGTGCATTTACAATATTCATTGATTTTTGCCATTGAAAAACGTCCAGAAATGTTTGAAGCTACTGACTGAATGAAAGGAGCTGGCATCTCACTCTCTTTGAATCTTCTTTATCATGCTAGGATTAGCAGGAAAAAGCAAAAAATTTCAGAATTGCACCGTGCAATGTGGAGATATTACTGTTTGTGCATTTACAATATTCATTGATTTTTGCCATTGAAAAACATGTTTTTCATATACCAGAAATGTTTGAAGCTACTGACTGAATGAAAGGAGCTGGCATCTCACTCTCTTTGAATCTTCTTTATCATGCTAGGATTAACAGGAAAAAGCTAAAAATTTCAGAATTGCACCGTGCAATGTGGAGATATTACTGTTTGTGCATTTACAATATTCATTGATTTTTGCCATTGAAAAACATGTTTTTCATATACCAGAAATGTTTGAAGCTACTGACTGAATGAAAGGAGCTGGCATCTCACTCTCTTTGAATCTTCTTTATCATGCTAGGATTAACAGGAAAAAGCAAAAAATTTCAGAATTGCACCGTGCAATGTGGAGATATTACTGTTTGTGCATTTACAATATTCATTGATTTTTGCCATTGAAAAACATGTTTTTCATATACCAGAAATGTTTGAAGCTACTGACTGAATGAAAGGAGCTGGCATCTCACTCTCTTTGAATCTTCTTTATCATGCTAGGATTAGCAGGAAAAAGCAAAAAATTTCAGAATTGCACCGTGCAATGTGGAGATATTACTGTTTGTGCATTTACAATATTCATTGATTTTTGCCATTGAAAAACGTCCAGAAATGTTTGAAGCTACTGACTGAATGAAAGGAGCTGGCATCTCACTCTCTTTGAATCTTCTTTATCATGCTAGGATTAGCAGGAAAAAGCTAAAAATTTCAGAATTGCACCGTGCAATGTGGAGATATTACTCTTTGTGCATTTACAATATTCATTGATTTTTGCCATTGAAAAACATGTTTTTCATATACCAGAAATGTTTGAAGCTACTGACTGAATGAAAGGAGCTGGCATCTCACTCTCTTTGAATCTTCTTTATCATGCTAGGATTAGCAGGAAAAAGCTAAAAATTTCAGAATTGCACCGTGCAATGTGGAGATATTACTGTTTGTGCATTTACAATATTCATTGATTTTTGCCATTGAAAAACATGTTTTTCATATACCAGAAATGTTTGAAGCTACTGACTGAATGAAAGGAGCTGGCATCTCACTCTCTTTGAATCTTCTTTATCATGCTAGGATTAGCAGGAAAAAGCAAAAAATTTCAGAATTGCACCGTGCAATGTGGAGATATTACTGTTTGTGCATTTACAATATTCATTGATTTTTGCCATTGAAAAACATGTTTTTCATATACCAGAAATGTTTGAAGCTACTGACTGAATGAAAGGAGCTGGCATCTCACTCTCTTTGAATCTTCTTTATCATGCTAGGATTAACAGGAAAAAGCAAAAAATTTCAGAATTGCACCGTGCAATGTGGAGATATTACTGTTTGTGCATTTACAATATTCATTGATTTTTGCCATTGAAAAACATGTTTTTCATATACCAGAAATGTTTGAAGCTACTGACTGAATGAAAGGAGCTGGCATCTCACTCTCTTTGAATCTTCTTTATCATGCTAGGATTAGCAGGAAAAAGCAAAAAATTTCAGAATTGCACCGTGCAATGTGGAGATATTACTGTTTGTGCATTTACAATATTCATTGATTTTTGCCATTGAAAAACGTCCAGAAATGTTTGAAGCTACTGACTGAATGAAAGGAGCTGGCATCTCACTCTCTTTGAATCTTCTTTATCATGCTAGGATTAACAGGAAAAAGCTAAAAATTTCAGAATTGCACCGTGCAATGTGGAGATATTACTGTTTGTGCATTTACAATATTCATTGATTTTTGCCATTGAAAAACATGTTTTTCATATACCAGAAATGTTTGAAGCTACTGACTGAATGAAAGGAGCTGGCATCTCACTCTCTTTGAATCTTCTTTATCATGCTAGGATTAACAGGAAAAAGCTAAAAATTTCAGAATTGCACCGTGCAATGTGGAGATATTACTGTTTGTGCATTTACAATATTCATTGATTTTTGCCATTGAAAAACATGTTTTTCATATACCAGAAATGTTTGAAGCTACTGACTGAATGAAAGGAGCTGGCATCTCACTCTCTTTGAATCTTCTTTATCATGCTAGGATTAACAGGAAAAAGCTAAAAATTTCAGAATTGCACCGTGCAATGTGGAGATATTACTGTTTGTGCATTTACAATATTCATTGATTTTTGCCATTGAAAAACATGTTTTTCATATACCAGAAATGTTTGAAGCTACTGACTGAATGAAAGGAGCTGGCATCTCACTCTCTTTGAATCTTCTTTATCATGCTAGGATTAACAGGAAAAAGCTAAAAATTTCAGAATTGCACCGTGCAATGTGGAGATATTACTGTTTGTGCATTTACAATATTCATTGATTTTTGCCATTGAAAAACGTCCAGAAATGTTTGAAGCTACTGACTGAATGAAAGGAGCTGGCATCTCACTCTCTTTGAATCTTCTTTATCATGCTAGGATTAACAGGAAAAAGCTAAAAATTTCAGAATTGCACCGTGCAATGTGGAGATATTACTGTTTGTGCATTTACAATATTCATTGATTTTTGCCATTGAAAAACATGTTTTTCATATACCAGAAATGTTTGAAGCTACTGACTGAATGAAAGGAGCTGGCATCTCACTCTCTTTGTTTACCATATTTTTTTTATTTTTAATAAACAGTTTAACAGGGGAATAACAATCGTAGCATAAAGTAGTGAAATAAGAATATTCGTGGGAAGGGGTAGTTCCGAGGAAGGGGAAGGGAAAGGGTACAAACGGGAATGGAATAATCAGGGAAAGTGGGAGAAATTTGTTCGTCAAATAATATACACGATAATAGATAACTTGAACAATTAAACACACACTACTATCATATTAGCAAAATTAAACATATTAATAAGCTAAACATGTAACACCTATTAAGATATTCCAGCATTATGAGATGGTTGAGGGAACTTAATGGACCAAATATCCCACTTCTTAGAAAATTTAAGTAAATTATTGTTAATAAGGGCAAATCTGAGTTCAAATATTCTATGGAGATTCATCTTATCAACTAAGTCCTCCAAAGTGGGGACATGTGACTTTCTCCAATAAAAAGCCAATGTATTCTTACAAACTGAGAATAAATGAATCACCAAAGATCTTTCAAACGACTTGTATGATTCAAGATCCAAGGATAGTAAAGCCCTTTGAGGGGTCAATATTAGTGGTCTGCCCAAGAGATCATCTACCAAAGAAGAGATCTGAGCCCATAGATTGCGGATTTTAGGGCAGCTCCAAAAGAGATGTAACAGATCCCCCCTAAGGCCGCACTCCCTCCAACAGAGGGGAGAGTTGCTGGGCTTTATATAGTGGAGCCTGATTGGAGTGTAGTACCATCTGGTTAAAATTTTGAAGTAGGCCTCTTGTAAGGGCATAGATATATTAGAGGCTTGTGAGAAAAGAAGAGCATTCTCCCATTGGTCGGATTGGAAATTGAGTTTTAGGTCCTTTTCCCATCGAATCATGTAAAGATGTTTTTGGAAAGAGAGGTCATTATTGAAGCTGTTATATAGGTGTCTCAGGCTCCAGAAAATCTTATGGGATGGGTTACTTAACAGGTTCACCGAGATTTCGGAAACGATAAATTTGCTAGAAATGAATTCCAGAATAATGCTCTTTAAATGAGAGTATAAAAAGAAATCAGAAAAAGGCAAATTGAATCTTTTCTTAAGAATTTGAAAAGGGATAAAGACAGAAGCTTCATACAAGTCTCCAATTTTCCTTAACCCTTTAATGTCCCATTGATCTGGAATGGAAGAGTTATACAGATCAGCAACAAAACCAATTGGAAATTTTTTGACAAGGGAAAGCTTATCCATATCAGAATCTCTTAAGGGATTCTTTTTCTTTTTTTTGGTGATTTTTTTCCAGGCGTCAATGATCGCCTGGAAAATAGGGTGGGAAGAATCATGAGTACACTGTCTAAAGAGATGCCTGAGTAACAATTCACGAGGAGAAGAACCGTTATTTAAGAAGGTCTCCAGAATCATCCAAGCTGGGGGGCTGTCAGAATTAAACCAGTAACTGCTCTGTTTGATAAGGTTTGCCAGATAGTAAGCGGAAATATTAGGATGGCTCAGACCTCCGTTACTTTTATTCTTGTACAATATATCAGCAGATATCCTCGCACGTTTATTATCCCAGACATAAGAATTAATCTGATTTTGAATTTTTTGAACAAAGATGTGGGAAATAGATAAAGGTAGGTTGCGGAAAAAATACAAAATTTTGGGAAGAACAAACATCTTGATAGAGAGGACTCTACCCCACCACGACAAATCTCTTTTCATAAAATCCATCAAATCTCCGCGGACGATGTCATCAATCAGAACCAGATTGTCAGAGATTGTTGAATTAATAGATTTACCAATACTGATCCCCAAATAAGTCAGATTGCGTTTAGCCAGACCAAAGGAAAATCTTGAGTGTAAAACCTCTTTCGTCTGGCGGTCCAGATTAATATTCAAAAGTTTAGACTTCTCATTGTTAATTTTAAAATAAGAAATCTGAGAGAATAGTTCTAGAACCTTTGAAACCTCCGCAACCGAATTTACTGGGTCCAGCAAGGAAAGCATAACATCATCCGCAAAGAGGCCAACTTTAAATTCTCGAGATGGGGTAGATATCCCCCTAATGTCAGTATTTTCTCTAATCCTCTGAGCAAGGGGCTCCATAGCCAAGACAAAAAGAAGGGGGGAAAGCGGGCAACCCTGTCTAGTACCGTTTGTAATAGGAATTGGATTTGAGAGATAGTTATTAACGTAGATTTTAGCTTGGGGGTTGGAATATAGGGCCATAATTGAAGAGAGAAAATTGTTATCAAAGCCAAATTTAATAAGGGTGAGTTTAAGGTATAGCCAATTTAACCTGTCGAAAGCTTTTTCAGCATCTAAAGCAAGCAACGAGGCTGGGAGTTTCGCCGTATTTATCACCTTAATAATATTCAGGAGTCTTCTAGAGCCATCAGTAGCTTGTCTCCCACCAACGAAGCCAATTTGGTCGTCATTGATGAGAGATGGGAGAATAGTCGATAAACGATTGGCCAGAATTTTCGAGTATATCTTGATGTCAGTGTTAATTAGCGAAATGGGCCTATAATTTTTAACATTATCTCTCTCTACCTTAGACTTGGGTATTAGGGTAATGGTAGCTTCCAACATTTCTGAGGGGAAGGAGCTTATTGAGGAAGCATGATTGAAAATTTTCGTGAGGGGGAGAGAAAGTAGGTCACAAAAGGTTTTATAATATTCGTTAATGAACCCATCTGGACCCGGGGCCTTGAAAGCTTTAAGTTGCTTTATTGTGTTAATAATTTCAAGGTTAGAGAAAGGCTTGTTCAATGACTCGTGGTACAGAGGGTTCAATTTTGGTAGGTTAATGGAGGCTAAAAATTTGTTGATTGCGTCTGGATGAGGATGAGGAATTAGAGGGTCAGTTTTAATGTTGTAGAGTTTTTTGTAAAAGTCTGCAAACTGGTTCACTATATCTTTAGGGTGACAAAACGTTATTCCACTATTATTTTTTATTTTATCTATTCTATTAATTGCTCTTTTACATTTAACTAAGCGAGCCATAAAGCGGGTCGGTTTATTTAGAGCCGCATAGTAATTAAATTTTGATTTTCGAATAATCGCATCATAAGAGGAAGAAATTTCTGATTTTAGCTCTATCCTTAAATTTGACAGCTCTTTTTGAATTATTGGGGAAGGGGAAGGAAGATTAATTTGCTCAAGTTCTTTTTCCCTAATCAGTTTTTGAAGAGAATTAATTTTTGATCTTTTTTCTTTTTTTTCAGAAGAGGATATCTGCATTAGCACTCCACGAATGACTGCTTTGTGAGCACACCAGCTGGAAAAGGGATTGGTCAAATCTGGGGTATCGTTTTCCCTAAAATAGTCGGAAATAGCTTTTTCAATTATTTTTTTGTTTTTGGGGTTATGAATAAGTGAAGACCTACATTTCCAAAGAAATCCATTTTTAATAAGAGGACCAATATGAATTTCACATGACGTAGGGGCATGATCTGATAGAGATCTGAGGCCTATAGATACGTTAGAAAATTTGGGTAAAGAAAAGACATCAGTAACTATTAAGTCAATTCTAGAGGCCGTTTGGTGCGCATCCGAAAAATGGGAGAACTCTTTGGAGGTAGTTTGCAGACATCTAAATGTATCAAATAGTTCATTTTTATAAAGCCAATTATTTAGCGTCGGGTATAGGTGGCGGCTGGGGGAGGAGGAGTCCATATGCCCGTCCGGGACCATGTTGAAGTCTCCTAAAAAAATCAACTCTCCTCTCCTAACCTCTTCAACCTTCCTAAAAACCTTGTTCAAAAAGGGTATTTGCTTTTTATTTGGGGCGTATAGGTTAACAACAGTGCACTCATGATTATTTAGTTTACAGAGCAATATATGAAACCTTCCATTGGGATCTTTATGCTGATCTAAAAACTCAAATGGGACCGAGTCTTTGATCACTGTAGCTACACCGGCTTTTTTCCGGTCGCTAGTGGATTCAAATATATGAGGGTAGCGCTTGTGGGTGAAGGTAGGATGTTTCCCCTCGGCAAACCTTGTCTCCTGAAGACACGCAACATCAGCACCAAGATGACCCAATTCCCTCCAAAGGGAGAATCTCTTATTGGGACTGTTTAGGCCTCTTACATTGTAAGTGATGATCTTAATGGGCATAGGTAAATTAGCAATCAGAATAAGCCAAAAGGATAGGGGTCAGTTGGTCCAACAAATTCCCAAAAAATAAATCAATCAACAATCAAAGCTGGAATACAATATCTCACTATTAACTCAAAAATAGTAATAACAATAACCAAATATTCAAAGAAAAAAGAAAAAACGAATCAAAAAATCTCCTGAGGGAACCTTCACCGTAAAGGTTCTCCCTCAGATTGTGGGGCAAAAATAATGTGGACAAGCCTCGAAGGCTAAATATAAAGAAGAATGAAAAATCTAGTATGACATATTAGGTGAGGTGGTGAGTAAGTTTATTTTTTAATAAAAGGGCTCCTGAAAGAGTAGTGTTTCACATTTCAACGGTGGGGTATCTTTGCAGCTTTGTGGGGAATGTCCCTTATAAAGTCAAAAAATTTAGGGCCTTCATCAGGATCTGTAAGAGTAAATGTTTTCCCGTTAAAGAAAATCAGCAACTTAACTGGAAAGCCCCACCTATACGGGATATTCATATCTCTCAGTCTATCTGTGGTCAATTTATATGACCTTCTCGCATCCATGGTTTCTTTGGAAAAATCTGAAAAGATTTTTAGGTGTGAGAAAGGCTCAGGAAAAGTCCTGTTTTCCTTGATATATTTCAAAATTCTCTCTTTGGTCGAGAAAAAATGTAACCTAACTATTACATCTCTAGGGAGATCCGAGGAGATGGAGGTCGGACGAAATAAGCGGTGTGCCCTATCAATGATAAGATCCTGCTCAGAAAGGGATGGGATTGTCTGGTGAAGTAAGTCTTTGACATAGGTCGAGATATCTGAAGGAGATATATTCTCAGATACGCCTCTAATTTTCAAATTATTCCTCCTGCTTCTATCCTCCAAATCCGCCACTTTTAATCTGAGTCTCTTAAGCTCTGTTTTAATTTCTAGATTATCAGAAGAGACAGACTCTACCTTTCCCTCCACCGTTTCGAGCCTTTTAGTGTTTTCCTCCAATTTAACCCCAAACGCTTCCAAAGTAGTTTTCATGGTGTCAACTTGTTTCTCGAAGCCCAGTTTCATATTTCTGTCAATCGTCTTTAAAAGATTGTCCAGATATGAACCAAGGTCGGTATTTCCCAAATCTTGAGAAATGGTCATTTTGACCGGGACATTAGGCGTAAAATCGGAGGGTGAAGGAGAAAAGTCTTTTTTAGGGCGTCTTTTATCTGGACTAGGATTAGGAGACGGATCCGAGGATTCCTCCTCCGAACTTGGAGCCAATGAAGAATATTTGTTGCTCCAGTCTCCTGGGTCCCTTCTCTTTGAAGAGATGGAAACATCCATCTCTTCTACTTTTCTTTCCTTAATTACTGTAGAAGAGGCAGGTTTAGCGACAGGGATTCTCTGTGGTTTTGGAGAAAATAGACTTTTAGCAGAGTCTTTGGTGGGAGAGCTTACTTTAAAACTCTGTCTGTCGTCAGGATTTCTATGAGGTGACCTGGACTTAAGTGGACTAATAGTATTGACAGTGTCTTCTGAGGGATTTGAAAAAGAAGAGCGTTGAGAGGACTTCGCTCTCAGCGCACTAGTTTTAAGGGGAGCTTCCAAAGACTTTTGGGTATTTTTTTTGTTAGCTGCCATTGTAAAAAAAAAAAAAAAAATAAGTCCTAAGTGTATATATAAGGAAAAACACCAAAAAGACAAAGGAAATATTTAACCTAGAGAGTGGACAGAAGACTTTAGAGTAGCAAAATGACTAGGAACAATGGCTGGAAGAAATTAGCATTAAACAAATATCATTCCAATAAGAGGCAATCAATACCCTTAAACACTGCAAGAATATGTACCCCCTAGAATGCAATCCTTTAAATGTAGATCACAATCAAAAATATCAAGAGAAACAGTAAACTTGACCTGAGGGATAAAAATAAAAGGCACATATAGTTCTTAACAGAAAACTAATTATTGTGGAAACTTGTAGATCTGTAGAGTTCCATGGGCACCAACTGTTATATGTATATCAGATAGCGAGGTCACAGTATATATATATGGAGGCAGAAGCAGTTCCTCCTATCCCCCACCCCCCTTCAAAGTCAAGTCTCACAATTAAAATGATTGTACAAAGATTGGTGTATAATGGACCTCTGTATCAGTACTGATATAAAATCAGCACCATGGACAGCAGTTCAAACTAATATGAGATCAGCACCATGGACAGCAGTTCAGATTAATATAATATCAGCACCATGGACAGCAGTTCAGACTAATATAAGATCAGCACCATGGACAGCAGTTCAGACTAATATGAGATCAGCACCATGGACAGCAGTTCAGATTAATATAATATCAGCACCATGGACAGCAGTTCAGGCTAATATTAGATCAGCACCATGGACAGCGGAGCAGAGCAATGTTGCAGAAAGGGGCGGGAGTTTTAAATGTGCCAGTGGAGATTCAATACTGTGGACACGGAGCACAGCTGTGCTGCTGCAGAAATAAAGAATGGAGTCATAGGAGTCTGTAGGGCTCAAATATCGGCAGCATACAAGATTTAGCAGTGTTGCAGCAGGTAGGGGAATCAACCCACAGGGGTCTGCGGAGCCAGGCACCAGAGTCACAGATTCAGCAGAGTCAGCAGCAGAGCGGCACAGCGGGGAGGAATGAAGCGGACTGTAAGTACCGGTGGCTCCTGTCAGTTAGGATCAGGGACATCAGAGCGGCCCCCCCAGCAGCAGGAGGGGGAAACCGCCGGCGCTATAATAGACCCGGGGTTATAGGGATATGGGCTCTGAACACCGGCGGTGTCCGTCAAACAAGGAGAGGGTGGAGCAGAGCGGGTCCGTTGCAGCGGAGGGGCACCGTCACTCTAGGAACAGCCCCAGGAAACAAGTAACAGCCGCACAGGAAGTAAGGAGCCCGGCCGCAGGAACCATCGGTGGCAATCAGCTGATGGGAGAAGGGGACAGATCGGCGCCGCTGCAGGAGGGAGAGACACCGCTACGACCGGAGCAGCCCCGGGATTTTAAAGGACGGGTCCCCAGAGGTTAGGTAAGAGCCCGGGCGTCAGCCTGGGTTTAGCTCACCTTACTTTGAAGTATGCAGTCCCGCTCCGGCTCCCGGTCTCCGCGACGTTCAGGCTTGGGGTCCCGGTCCTCAGCTAGATTTAGGGGTCTTGTCCCGTAGAGGCAGGAGGCTTGGTCCGGAGGAGCAGTGCCACTTCTCCAAGGTGCGGGGTCTTGTAGGTCCGGTCCGGTGTTCCGTAGAGCTACTTCAGCTGGGAGCAGGGACGGGTTGCCTGGCGGCCGCCGGCGTCTCCAGTCAGGGTGAGTCCTGTGGCTTGATAGAAGGGGTCGATCTTCAGGGGACAGGGTCCTATTGGTACACCTAAGTCCCCGGTCTCAGTGTCCACTCTTTAGGTTGCAGGACCGTGGAGGGGGACAGATTATCACGCGGCCTCCGTCACCACAGCAGCGGGACCGCGCGGCCTGTAAGCAGGGAGATGAGCCTGTCAGCCCAGGAGAGTCGGGTCCGTGACCGGGTGGACAGCCTTACCGATTACAGGTAAGGCCTTTTGGGAGGTGAGAAGGAGCCGGCACCAGGAGCTTGCTCTTAGCGGTCCAGAGGTGGGGAGGTCCCACAATAAAACAAAGGCCTGCAGGCCCCCCAGGCCCGTTCACAGGCCGTAGTGTGATCCAGGCTTCACAGTATCTTTGATGAGGAGCTTATATGCATTAGGAGGGTCCAGTGTGGGGAATGTTAAGTCCGGAGGCAGGGAGAGACAGGACCACCCACATAGAGAAGTATAAGCCCGCAGGCATGCAGAGCCACGTTGCAGCTCCGGTGTGAGCCGGATTCAGGGCCTCACCAGAAGCTTCTCCACGGAGTATCTTCTCAATCAGTGGGGCTGGAGGAGTCTCAGTTGTCTCATAATGTTTTCTGTATAATAAGGAGTCAGTCCATATAAATATGGCAAGAAAAAAATCTTCTTTTTTTGCTTTAAAGTCGCTTTAAAAAAAATAGCCCTCAGGAGCACAGACCTATGCTGCCATCTTGGTCTGTGTCTAAGCCACGCCCCCATGTCACTCTCTTTGAATCTTCTTTATCATGCTAGGATTAGCAGGAAAAAGCAAAAAATTTCAGAATTGCACCGTGCAATGTGGAGATATTACTGTTTGTGCATTTACAATATTCATTGATTTTTGCCATTGAAAAACATGTTTTTCATATACCAGAAATGTTTGAAGCTACTGACTGAATGAAAGGAGCTGGCATCTCACTCTCTTTGAATCTTCTTTATCATGCTAGGATTAGCAGGAAAAAGCAAAAAAATTTCAGAATTGCACCTTGCAATGTGGAGATATTACTGTTTGTGCATTTACAATATTCATTGATTTTTGCCATTGAAAAACATGTTTTTCATATACCAGAAATGTTTGAAGCTACTGACTGAATGAAAGGAGCTGGCATCTCACTCTCTTTGAATCTTCTTTATCATGCTAGGATTAACAGGAAAAAGCTAAAAATTTCAGAATTGCACCGTGCAATGTGGAGATATTACTGTTTGTGCATTTACAATATTCATTGATTTTTGCCATTGAAAAACATGTTTTTCATATACCAGAAATGTTTGAAGCTACTGACTGAATGAAAGGAGCTGGCATCTCACTCTCTTTGAATCTTCTTTATCATGCTAGGATTAGCAGGAAAAAGCAAAAAATTTCAGAATTGCACCTTGCAATGTGGAGATATTACTGTTTGTGCATTTACAATATTCATTGATTTTTGCCATTGAAAAACATGTTTTTCATATACCAGAAATGTTTGAAGCTACTGACTGAATGAAAGGAGCTGGCATCTCACTCTCTTTGAATCTTCTTTATCATGCTAGGATTAACAGGAAAAAGCTAAAAATTTCAGAATTGCACCGTGCAATGTGGAGATATTACTGTTTGTGCATTTACAATATTCATTGATTTTTGCCATTGAAAAACATGTTTTTCATATACCAGAAATGTTTGAAGCTACTGACTGAATGAAAGGAGCTGGCATCTCACTCTCTTTGAATCTTCTTTATCATGCTAGGATTAGCAGGAAAAAGCAAAAAATTTCAGAATTGCACCTTGCAATGTGGAGATATTACTGTTTGTGCATTTACAATATTCATTGATTTTTGCCATTGAAAAACATGTTTTTCATATACCAGAAATGTTTGAAGCTACTGACTAAATGAAAGGAGCTGGCATCTCACTCTCTTTGAATCTTCTTTATCATGCTAGGATTAACAGGAAAAAGCTAAAAATTTCAGAATTGCACCGTGCAATGTGGAGATATTACTGTTTGTGCATTTACAATATTCATTGATTTTTGCCATTGAAAAACATGTTTTTCATATACCAGAAATGTTTGAAGCTACTGACTGAATGAAAGGAGCTGGCATCTCACTCTCTTTGAATCTTCTTTATCATGCTAGGATTAGCAGGAAAAAGCAAAAAATTTCAGAATTGCACCTTGCAATGTGGAGATATTACTGTTTGTGCATTTACAATATTCATTGATTTTTGCCATTGAAAAACATGTTTTTCATATACCAGAAATGTTTGAAGCTACTGACTAAATGAAAGGAGCTGGCATCTCACTCTCTTTGAATCTTCTTTATCATGCTAGGATTAACAGGAAAAAGCTAAAAATTTCAGAATTGCACCGTGCAATGTGGAGATATTACTGTTTGTGCATTTACAATATTCATTGATTTTTGCCATTGAAAAACATGTTTTTCATATACCAGAAATGTTTGAAGCTACTGACTGAATGAAAGGAGCTGGCATGTCACTCTCTTTGAATCTTCTTTATCATGCTAGGATTAGCAGGAAAAAGCAAAAAATTTCAGAATTGCACCGTGCAATGTGGAGATATTACTGTTTGTGCATTTACAATATTCATTGATTTTTGCCATTGAAAAACATGTTTTTCATATACCAGAAATGTTTGAAGCTACTGACTGAATGAAAGGAGCTGGCATCTCACTCTCTTTGAATCTTCTTTATCATGCTAGGATTAGCAGGAAAAAGCAAAAAATTTCAGAATTGCACCTTGCAATGTGGAGATATTACTGTTTGTGCATTTACAATATTCATTGATTTTTGCCATTGAAAAACATGTTTTTCATATACCAGAAATGTTTGAAGCTACTGACTGAATGAAAGGAGCTGGCATCTCACTCTCTTTGAATCTTCTTTATCATGCTAGGATTAACAGGAAAAAGCTAAAAATTTCAGAATTGCACCGTGCAATGTGGAGATATTACTGTTTGTGCATTTACAATATTCATTGATTTTTGCCATTGAAAAACATGTTTTTCATATACCAGAAATGTTTGAAGCTACTGACTGAATGAAAGGAGCTGGCATCTCACTCTCTTTGAATCTTCTTTATCATGCTAGGATTAGCAGGAAAAAGCAAAAAATTTCAGAATTGCACCTTGCAATGTGGAGATATTACTGTTTGTGCATTTACAATATTCATTGATTTTTGCCATTGAAAAACATGTTTTTCATATACCAGAAATGTTTGAAGCTACTGACTGAATGAAAGGAGCTGGCATCTCACTCTCTTTGAATCTTCTTTATCATGCTAGGATTAACAGGAAAAAGCTAAAAATTTCAGAATTGCACCGTGCAATGTGGAGATATTACTGTTTGTGCATTTACAATATTCATTGATTTTTGCCATTGAAAAACATGTTTTTCATATACCAGAAATGTTTGAAGCTACTGACTGAATGAAAGGAGCTGGCATCTCACTCTCTTTGAATCTTCTTTATCATGCTAGGATTAGCAGGAAAAAGCAAAAAATTTCAGAATTGCACCTTGCAATGTGGAGATATTACTGTTTGTGCATTTACAATATTCATTGATTTTTGCCATTGAAAAACATGTTTTTCATATACCAGAAATGTTTGAAGCTACTGACTAAATGAAAGGAGCTGGCATCTCACTCTCTTTGAATCTTCTTTATCATGCTAGGATTAACAGGAAAAAGCTAAAAATTTCAGAATTGCACCGTGCAATGTGGAGATATTACTGTTTGTGCATTTACAATATTCATTGATTTTTGCCATTGAAAAACATGTTTTTCATATACCAGAAATGTTTGAAGCTACTGACTGAATGAAAGGAGCTGGCATGTCACTCTCTTTGAATCTTCTTTATCATGCTAGGATTAGCAGGAAAAAGCAAAAAATTTCAGAATTGCACCGTGCAATGTGGAGATATTACTGTTTGTGCATTTACAATATTCATTGATTTTTGCCATTGAAAAACATGTTTTTCATATACCAGAAATGTTTGAAGCTACTGACTGAATGAAAGGAGCTGGCATCTCACTCTCTTTGAATCTTCTTTATCATGCTAGGATTAGCAGGAAAAAGCAAAAAAATTCAGAATTGCACCTTGCAATGTGGAGATATTACTGTTTGTGCATTTACAATATTCATTGATTTTTGCCATTGAAAAACATGTTTTTCATATACCAGAAATGTTTGAAGCTACTGACTGAATGAAAGGAGCTGGCATCTCACTCTCTTTGAATCTTCTTTATCATGCTAGGATTAACAGGAAAAAGCTAAAAATTTCAGAATTGCACCGTGCAATGTGGAGATATTACTGTTTGTGCATTTACAATATTCATTGATTTTTGCCATTGAAAAACATGTTTTTCATATACCAGAAATGTTTGAAGCTACTGACTGAATGAAAGGAGCTGGCATCTCACTCTCTTTGAATCTTCTTTATCATGCTAGGATTAGCAGGAAAAAGCAAAAAATTTCAGAATTGCACCTTGCAATGTGGAGATATTACTGTTTGTGCATTTACAATATTCATTGATTTTTGCCATTGAAAAACATGTTTTTCATATACCAGAAATGTTTGAAGCTACTGACTGAATGAAAGGAGCTGGCATCTCACTCTCTTTGAATCTTCTTTATCATGCTAGGATTAACAGGAAAAAGCAAAAAATTTCAGAATTGCACCTTGCAATGTGGAGATATTACTGTTTGTGCATTTACAATATTCATTGATTTTTGCCATTGAAAAACATGTTTTTCATATACCAGAAATGTTTGAAGCTACTGACTGAATGAAAGGAGCTGGCATCTCACTCTCTTTGAATCTTCTTTATCATGCTAGGATTAACAGGAAAAAGCTAAAAATTTCAGAATTGCACCGTGCAATGTGGAGATATTACTGTTTGTGCATTTACAATATTCATTGATTTTTGCCATTGAAAAACATGTTTTTCATATACCAGAAATGTTTGAAGCTACTGACTGAATGAAAGGAGCTGGCATCTCACTCTCTTTGAATCTTCTTTATCATGCTAGGATTAGCAGGAAAAAGCAAAAAATTTCAGAATTGCACCTTGCAATGTGGAGATATTACTGTTTGTGCATTTACAATATTCATTGATTTTTGCCATTGAAAAACATGTTTTTCATATACCAGAAATGTTTGAAGCTACTGACTGAATGAAAGGAGCTGGCATCTCACTCTCTTTGAATCTTCTTTATCATGCTAGGATTAACAGGAAAAAGCTAAAAATTTCAGAATTGCACCGTGCAATGTGGAGATATTACTGTTTGTGCATTTACAATATTCATTGATTTTTGCCATTGAAAAACATGTTTTTCATATACCAGAAATGTTTGAAGCTACTGACTGAATGAAAGGAGCTGGCATCTCACTCTCTTTGAATCTTCTTTATCATGCTAGGATTAGCAGGAAAAAGCAAAAAATTTCAGAATTGCACCTTGCAATGTGGAGATATTACTGTTTGTGCATTTACAATATTCATTGATTTTTGCCATTGAAAAACATGTTTTTCATATACCAGAAATGTTTGAAGCTACTGACTGAATGAAAGGAGCTGGCATCTCACTCTCTTTGAATCTTCTTTATCATGCTAGGATTAACAGGAAAAAGCAAAAAATTTCAGAATTGCACCTTGCAATGTGGAGATATTACTGTTTGTGCATTTACAATATTCATTGATTTTTGCCATTGAAAAACATGTTTTTCATATACCAGAAATGTTTGAAGCTACTGACTGAATGAAAGGAGCTGGCATCTCACTCTCTTTGAATCTTCTTTATCATGCTAGGATTAGCAGGAAAAAGCAAAAAATTTCAGAATTGCACCTTGCAATGTGGAGATATTACTGTTTGTGCATTTACAATATTCATTGATTTTTGCCGTTGAAAAACATGTTTTTCATATACCAGAAATGTTTGAAGCTACTGACTGAATGAAAGGAGCTGGCATCTCACTCTCTTTGAATCTTCTTTATCATGCTAGGATTAACAGGAAAAAGCAAAAAATTTCAGAATTGCACCTTGCAATGTGGAGATATTACTGTTTGTGCATTTACAATATTCATTGATTTTTGCCATTGAAAAACATGTTTTTCATATACCAGAAATGTTTGAAGCTACTGACTGAATGAAAGGAGCTGGCATCTCACTCTCTTTGAATCTTCTTTATCATGCTAGGATTAGCAGGAAAAAGCAAAAAATTTCAGAATTGCACCTTGCAATGTGGAGATATTACTGTTTGTGCATTTACAATATTCATTGATTTTTGCCATTGAAAAACGTTTTTCATATACCAGAAATGTTTGAAGCTACTGACTGAATGAAAGGAGCTGGCATATCACTCTCTTTGAATCTTCTTTATCATGCTAGGATTAACAGGAAAAAGCTAAAAATTTCAGAATTGCACCGTGCAATGTGGAGATATTACTGTTTGTGCATGTACAATATTCATTGATTTTTGCCATTGAAAAACATGTTTTTCATATACCAGAAATGTTTGAAGCTACTGACTGAATGAAAGGAGCTGGCATCTCACTCTCTTTGAATCTTCTTTATCATGCTAGGATTAGCAGGAAAAAGCAAAAAATTTCAGAATTGCACCTTGCAATGTGGAGATATTACTGTTTGTGCATTTACAATATTCATTGATTTTTGCCGTTGAAAAACATGTTTTTCATATACCAGAAATGTTTGAAGCTACTGACTGAATGAAATGAGCTGGCATCTCACTCTCTTTGAATCTTCTTTATCATGCTAGGATTAACAGGAAAAAGCAAAAAATTTCAGAATTGCACCTTGCAATGTGGAGATATTACTGTTTGTGCATTTACAATATTCATTGATTTTTGCCATTGAAAAACATGTTTTTCATATACCAGAAATGTTTGAAGCTACTGACTGAATGAAAGGAGCTGGCATCTCACTCTCTTTGAATCTTCTTTATCATGCTAGGATTAGCAGGAAAAAGCAAAAAATTTCAGAATTGCACCTTGCAATGTGGAGATATTACTGTTTGTGCATTTACAATATTCATTGATTTTTGCCATTGAAAAACGTTTTTCATATACCAGAAATGTTTGAAGCTACTGACTGAATGAAAGGAGCTGGCATATCACTCTCTTTGAATCTTCTTTATCATGCTAGGATTAACAGGAAAAAGCTAAAAATTTCAGAATTGCACCGTGCAATGTGGAGATATTACTGTTTGTGCATGTACAATATTCATTGATTTTTGCCATTGAAAAACATGTTTTTCATATACCAGAAATGTTTGAAGCTACTGACTGAATGAAAGGAGCTGGCATCTCACTCTCTTTGAATCTTCTTTATCATGCTAGGATTAGCAGGAAAAAGCAAAAAATTTCAGAATTGCACCTTGCAATGTGGAGATATTACTGTTTGTGCATTTACAATATTCATTGATTTTTGCCATTGAAAAACATGTTTTTTATATACCAGAAATGTTTGAAGCTACTGACTGAATGAAAGGAGCTGGCATCTCACTCTCTTTGAATCTTCTTTATCATGCTAGGATTAACAGGAAAAAGCAAAAAATTTCAGAATTGCACCTTGCAATGTGGAGATATTACTGTTTGTGCATTTACAATATTCATTGATTTTTGCCATTGAAAAACATGTTTTTCATATACCAGAAATGTTTGAAGCTACTGACTGAATGAAAGGAGCTGGCATCTCACTCTCTTTGAATCTTCTTTATCATGCTAGGATTAGCAGGAAAAAGCAAAAAATTTCAGAATTGCACCTTGCAATGTGGAGATATTACTGTTTGTGCATTTACAATATTCATTGATTTTTGCCATTGAAAAACGTTTTTCATATACCAGAAATGTTTGAAGCTACTGACTGAATGAAAGGAGCTGGCATCTCACTCTCTTTGAATCTTCTTTATCATGCTAGGATTAACAGGAAAAAGCAAAAAATTTCAGAATTGCACCGTGCAATGTGGAGATATTACTGTTTGTGCATTTACAATATTCATTGATTTTTGCCATTGAAAAACATGTTTTTCATATACCAGAAATGTTTGAAGCTACTGACTGAATGAAAGGAGCTGGCATCTCACTCTCTTTGAATCTTCTTTATCATGCTAGGATTAGCAGGAAAAAGCAAAAAATTTCAGAATTGCACCTTGCAATGTGGAGATATTACTGTTTGTGCATTTACAATATTCATTGATTTTTGCCATTGAAAAACATGTTTTTCATATACCAGAAATGTTTGAAGCTACTGACTGAATGAAAGGAGCTGGCATCTCACTCTCTTTGAATCTTCTTTATCATGCTAGGATTAACAGGAAAAAGCAAAAAATTTCAGAATTGCACCTTGCAATGTGGAGATATTACTGTTTGTGCATTTACAATATTCATTGATTTTTGCCATTGAAAAACATGTTTTTCATATACCAGAAATGTTTGAAGCTACTGACTGAATGAAAGGAGCTGGCATCTCACTCTCTTTGAATCTTCTTTATCATGCTAGGATTAACAGGAAAAAGCTAAAAATTTCAGAATTGCACCGTGCAATGTGGAGATATTACTGTTTGTGCATTTACAATATTCATTGATTTTTGCCATTGAAAAACATGTTTTTCATATACCAGAAATGTTTGAAGCTACTGACTGAATGAAAGGAGCTGGCATCTCACTCTCTTTGAATCTTCTTTATCATGCTAGGATTAGCAGGAAAAAGCAAAAAATTTCAGAATTGCACCTTGCAATGTGGAGATATTACTGTTTGTGCATTTACAATATTCATTGATTTTTGCCATTGAAAAACATGTTTTTCATATACCAGAAATGTTTGAAGCTACTGACTGAATGAAAGGAGCTGGCATCTCACTCTCTTTGAATCTTCTTTATCATGCTAGGATTAACAGGAAAAAGCAAAAAATTTCAGAATTGCACCTTGCAATGTGGAGATATTACTGTTTGTGCATTTACAATATTCATTGATTTTTGCCATTGAAAAACATGTTTTTCATATACCAGAAATGTTTGAAGCTACTGACTGAATGAAAGGAGCTGGCATCTCACTCTCTTTGAATCTTCTTTATCATGCTAGGATTAGCAGGAAAAAGCAAAAAATTTCAGAATTGCACCTTGCAATGTGGAGATATTACTGTTTGTGCATTTACAATATTCATTGATTTTTGCCGTTGAAAAACATGTTTTTCATATACCAGAAATGTTTGAAGCTACTGACTGAATGAAAGGAGCTGGCATCTCACTCTCTTTGAATCTTCTTTATCATGCTAGGATTATCAGGAAAAAGCAAAAAATTTCAGAATTGCACCTTGCAATGTGGAGATATTACTGTTTGTGCATTTACAATATTCATTGATTTTTGCCATTGAAAAACATGTTTTTCATATACCAGAAATGTTTGAAGCTACTGACTGAATGAAAGGAGCTGGCATCTCACTCTCTTTGAATCTTCTTTATCATGCTAGGATTAGCAGGAAAAAGCAAAAAATTTCAGAATTGCACCTTGCAATGTGGAGATATTACTGTTTGTGCATTTACAATATTCATTGATTTTTGCCATTGAAAAACGTTTTTCATATACCAGAAATGTTTGAAGCTACTGACTGAATGAAAGGAGCTGGCATATCACTCTCTTTGAATCTTCTTTATCATGCTAGGATTAACAGGAAAAAGCTAAAAATTTCAGAATTGCACCGTGCAATGTGGAGATATTACTGTTTGTGCATGTACAATATTCATTGATTTTTGCCATTGAAAAACATGTTTTTCATATACCAGAAATGTTTGAAGCTACTGACTGAATGAAAGGAGCTGGCATCTCACTCTCTTTGAATCTTCTTTATCATGCTAGGATTAGCAGGAAAAAGCAAAAAATTTCAGAATTGCACCTTGCAATGTGGAGATATTACTGTTTGTGCATTTACAATATTCATTGATTTTTGCCATTGAAAAACATGTTTTTCATATACCAGAAATGTTTGAAGCTACTGACTGAATGAAAGGAGCTGGCATCTCACTCTCTTTGAATCTTCTTTATCATGCTAGGATTAGCAGGAAAAAGCAAAAAATTTCAGAATTGCACCTTGCAATGTGGAGATATTACTGTTTGTGCATTTACAATATTCATTGATTTTTGCCATTGAAAAACATGTTTTTCATATACCAGAAATGTTTGAAGCTACTGACTGAATGAAAGGAGCTGGCATCTCACTCTCTTTGAATCTTCTTTATCATGCTAGGATTAACAGGAAAAAGCAAAAAATTTCAGAATTGCACCTTGCAATGTGGAGATATTACTGTTTGTGCATTTACAATATTCATTGATTTTTGCCATTGAAAAACATGTTTTTCATATACCAGAAATGTTTGAAGCTACTGACTGAATGAAAGGAGCTGGCATCTCACTCTCTTTGAATCTTCTTTATCATGCTAGGATTAGCAGGAAAAAGCAAAAAATTTCAGAATTGCACCTTGCAATGTGGAGATATTACTGTTTGTGCATTTACAATATTCATTGATTTTTGCCGTTGAAAAACATGTTTTTCATATACCAGAAATGTTTGAAGCTACTGACTGAATGAAAGGAGCTGGCATCTCACTCTCTTTGAATCTTCTTTATCATGCTAGGATTAACAGGAAAAAGCAAAAAATTTCAGAATTGCACCTTGCAATGTGGAGATATTACTGTTTGTGCATTTACAATATTCATTGATTTTTGCCATTGAAAAACATGTTTTTCATATACCAGAAATGTTTGAAGCTACTGACTGAATGAAAGGAGCTGGCATCTCACTCTCTTTGAATCTTCTTTATCATGCTAGGATTAGCAGGAAAAAGCAAAAAATTTCAGAATTGCACCTTGCAATGTGGAGATATTACTGTTTGTGCATTTACAATATTCATTGATTTTTGCCATTGAAAAACGTTTTTCATATACCAGAAATGTTTGAAGCTACTGACTGAATGAAAGGAGCTGGCATATCACTCTCTTTGAATCTTCTTTATCATGCTAGGATTAACAGGAAAAAGCTAAAAATTTCAGAATTGCACCGTGCAATGTGGAGATATTACTGTTTGTGCATGTACAATATTCATTGATTTTTGCCATTGAAAAACATGTTTTTCATATACCAGAAATGTTTGAAGCTACTGACTGAATGAAAGGAGCTGGCATCTCACTCTCTTTGAATCTTCTTTATCATGCTAGGATTAACAGGAAAAAGCTAAAAATTTCAGAATTGCACCGTGCAATGTGGAGATATTACTGTTTGTGCATTTACAATATTCATTGATTTTTGCCATTGAAAAACATGTTTTTCATATACCAGAAATGTTTGAAGCTACTGACTGAATGAAAGGAGCTGGCATCTCACTCTCTTTGAATCTTCTTTATCATGCTAGGATTAGCAGGAAAAAGCAAAAAATTTCAGAATTGCACCTTGCAATGTGGAGATATTACTGTTTGTGCATTTACAATATTCATTGATTTTTGCCATTGAAAAACATGTTTTTCATATACCAGAAATGTTTGAAGCTACTGACTGAATGAAAGGAGCTGGCATCTCACTCTCTTTGAATCTTCTTTATCATGCTAGGATTAACAGGAAAAAGCTAAAAATTTCAGAATTGCACCGTGCAATGTGGAGATATTACTGTTTGTGCATTTACAATATTCATTGATTTTTGCCATTGAAAAACATGTTTTTCATATACCAGAAATGTTTGAAGCTACTGACTGAATGAAAGGAGCTGGCATCTCACTCTCTTTGAATCTTCTTTATCATGCTAGGATTAGCAGGAAAAAGCAAAAAATTTCAGAATTGCACCTTGCAATGTGGAGATATTACTGTTTGTGCATTTACAATATTCATTGATTTTTGCCATTGAAAAACGTTTTTCATATACCAGAAATGTTTGAAGCTACTGACTGAATGAAAGGAGCTGGCATCTCACTCTCTTTGAATCTTCTTTATCATGCTAGGATTAACAGGAAAAAGCAAAAAATTTCAGAATTGCACCGTGCAATGTGGAGATATTACTGTTTGTGCATTTACAATATTCATTGATTTTTGCCATTGAAAAACATGTTTTTCATATACCAGAAATGTTGAAGCTACTGACTGAATGAAAGGAGCTGGCATCTCACTCTCTTTGAATCTTCTTTATCATGCTAGGATTAGCAGGAAAAAGCAAAAAATTTCAGAATTGCACCTTGCAATGTGGAGATATTACTGTTTGTGCATTTACAATATTCATTGATTTTTGATATTGAAAAACATGTTTTTCATATACCAGAAATGTTTGAAGCTACTGACTGAATGAAAGGAGCTGGCATCTCACTCTCTTTGAATCTTCTTTATCATGCTAGGATTAACAGGAAAAAGCAAAAAATTTCAGAATTGCACCTTGCAATGTGGAGATATTACTGTTTGTGCATTTACAATATTCATTGATTTTTGCCATTGAAAAACATGTTTTTCATATACCAGAAATGTTTGAAGCTACTGACTGAATGAAAGGAGCTGGCATCTCACTCTCTTTGAATCTTCTTTATCATGCTAGGATTAACAGGAAAAAGCTAAAAATTTCAGAATTGCACCGTGCAATGTGGAGATATTACTGTTTGTGCATGTACAATATTCATTGATTTTTGCCATTGAAAAACATGTTTTTCATATACCAGAAATGTTTGAAGCTACTGACTGAATGAAAGGAGCTGGCATCTCACTCTCTTTGAATCTTCTTTATCATGCTAGGATTAGCAGGAAAAAGCAAAAAATTTCAGAATTGCACCTTGCAATGTGGAGATATTACTGTTTGTGCATTTACAATATTCATTGATTTTTGCCATTGAAAAACATGTTTTTCATATACCAGAAATGTTTGAAGCTACTGACTGAATGAAAGGAGCTGGCATCTCACTCTCTTTGAATCTTCTTTATCATGCTAGGATTAACAGGAAAAAGCAAAAAATTTCAGAATTGCACCTTGCAATGTGGAGATATTACTGTTTGTGCATTTACAATATTCATTGATTTTTGCCATTGAAAAACATGTTTTTCATATACCAGAAATGTTTGAAGCTACTGACTGAATGAAAGGAGCTGGCATCTCACTCTCTTTGAATCTTCTTTATCATGCTAGGATTAGCAGGAAAAAGCAAAAAATTTCAGAATTGCACCTTGCAATGTGGAGATATTACTGTTTGTGCATTTACAATATTCATTGATTTTTGCCATTGAAAAACGTTTTTCATATACCAGAAATGTTTGAAGCTACTGACTGAATGAAAGGAGCTGGCATCTCACTCTCTTTGAATCTTCTTTATCATGCTAGGATTAACAGGAAAAAGCAAAAAATTTCAGAATTGCACCGTGCAATGTGGAGATATTACTGTTTGTGCATTTACAATATTCATTGATTTTTGCCATTGAAAAACATGTTTTTCATATACCAGAAATGTTTGAAGCTACTGACTGAATGAAAGGAGCTGGCATCTCACTCTCTTTGAATCTTCTTTATCATGCTAGGATTAGCAGGAAAAAGCAAAAAATTTCAGAATTGCACCTTGCAATGTGGAGATATTACTGTTTGTGCATTTACAATATTCATTGATTTTTGCCATTGAAAAACATGTTTTTCATATACCAGAAATGTTTGAAGCTACTGACTGAATGAAAGGAGCTGGCATCTCACTCTCTTTGAATCTTCTTTATCATGCTAGGATTAACAGGAAAAAGCAAAAAATTTCAGAATTGCACCTTGCAATGTGGAGATATTACTGTTTGTGCATTTACAATATTCATTGATTTTTGCCATTGAAAAACATGTTTTTCATATACCAGAAATGTTTGAAGCTACTGACTGAATGAAAGGAGCTGGCATCTCACTCTCTTTGAATCTTCTTTATCATGCTAGGATTAACAGGAAAAAGCTAAAAATTTCAGAATTGCACCGTGCAATGTGGAGATATTACTGTTTGTGCATTTACAATATTCATTGATTTTTGCCATTGAAAAACATGTTTTCATATACCAGAAATGTTTGAAGCTACTGACTGAATGAAATTAGCTGGCATCTCACTCTCTTTGAATCTTCTTTATCATGCTAGGATTAGCAGGAAAAAGCAAAAAATTTCAGAATTGCACCTTGCAATGTGGAGATATTACTGTTTGTGCATTTACAATATTCATTGATTTTTGCCATTGAAAAACATGTTTTTCATATACCAGAAATGTTTGAAGCTACTGACTGAATGAAAGGAGCTGGCATCTCACTCTCTTTGAATCTTCTTTATCTTGCTAGGATTAACAGGAAAAAGCAAAAAATTTCAGAATTGCACCTTGCAATGTGGAGATATTACTGTTTGTGCATTTACAATATTCATTGATTTTTGCCATTGAAAAACATGTTTTTCATATACCAGAAATGTTTGAAGCTACTGACTGAATGAAAGGAGCTGGCATCTCACTCTCTTTGAATCTTCTTTATCATGCTAGGATTAGCAGGAAAAAGCAAAAAATTTCAGAATTGCACCTTGCAATGTGGAGATATTACTGTTTGTGCATTTACAATATTCATTGATTTTTGCCGTTGAAAAACATGTTTTTCATATACCAGAAATGTTTGAAGCTACTGACTGAATGAAAGGAGCTGGCATCTCACTCTCTTTGAATCTTCTTTATCATGCTAGGATTATCAGGAAAAAGCAAAAAATTTCAGAATTGCACCTTGCAATGTGGAGATATTACTGTTTGTGCATTTACAATATTCATTGATTTTTGCCATTGAAAAACATGTTTTTCATATACCAGAAATGTTTGAAGCTACTGACTGAATGAAAGGAGCTGGCATCTCACTCTCTTTGAATCTTCTTTATCATGCTAGGATTAGCAGGAAAAAGCAAAAAATTTCAGAATTGCACCTTGCAATGTGGAGATATTACTGTTTGTGCATTTACAATATTCATTGATTTTTGCCATTGAAAAACGTTTTTCATATACCAGAAATGTTTGAAGCTACTGACTGAATGAAAGGAGCTGGCATATCACTCTCTTTGAATCTTCTTTATCATGCTAGGATTAACAGGAAAAAGCTAAAAATTTCAGAATTGCACCGTGCAATGTGGAGATATTACTGTTTGTGCATGTACAATATTCATTGATTTTTGCCATTGAAAAACATGTTTTTCATATACCAGAAATGTTTGAAGCTACTGACTGAATGAAAGGAGCTGGCATCTCACTGTCTTTGAATCTTCTTTATCATGCTAGGATTAGCAGGAAAAAGCAAAAAATTTCAGAATTGCACCTTGCAATGTGGAGATATTAC
>NW_027368954.1:0-46135 GCF_046119375.1 Phyllobates terribilis | reverse complement strand
TCTTTATCATGCTAGGATTAACAGGAAAAAGCTAAAAATTTCAGAATTGCACCGTGCAATGTGGAGATATTACTGTTTGTGCATTTACAATATTCATTGATTTTTGCCATTGAAAAACATGTTTTTCATATACCAGAAATGTTTGAAGCTACTGACTGAAAGAAAGGAGCTGGCATCTCACTCTCTTTGAATCTTCTTTATCATGCTAGGATTAGCAGGAAAAAGCAAAAAATTTCAGAATTGCACCTTGCAATGTGGAGATATTACTGTTTGTGCATTTACAATATTCATTGATCTTTGCCATTGAAAAACGTTTTTCATATACCAGAAATGTTTGAAGCTACTGACTGAATGAAAGGAGCTGGCATCTCACTCTCTTTTAATCTTCTTTATCATGCTAGGATTAACAGGAAAAAGCTAAAAATTTCAGAATTGCACCGTGCAATGTGGAGATATTACTGTTTGTGCATTTACAATATTCATTGATTTTTGCCATTGAAAAACATGTTTTTCATATACCAGAAATGTTTGAAGCTACTGACTGAATGAAAGGAGCTGGCATCTCACTCTCTTTGAATCTTCTTTATCATGCTAGGATTAGCAGGAAAAAGCAAAAAATTTCAGAATTGCACCTTGCAATGTGGAGATATTACTGTTTGTGCATTTACAATATTCATTGATTTTTGCCATTGAAAAACATGTTTTTCATATACCAGAAATGTTTGAAGCTACTGACTGAATGAAAGGAGCTGGCATCTCACTCTCTTTGAATCTTCTTTATCATGCTAGGATTAACAGGAAAAAGCTAAAAATTTCAGAATTGCACCGTGCAATGTGGAGATATTACTGTTTGTGCATTTACAATATTCATTGATTTTTGCCATTGAAAAACATGTTTTTCATATACCAGAAATGTTTGAAGCTACTGACTGAATGAAAGGAGCTGGCATCTCACTCTCTTTGAATCTTCTTTATCATGCTAGGATTAGCAGGAAAAAGCAAAAAATTTCAGAATTGCACCTTGCAATGTGGAGATATTACTGTTTGTGCATTTACAATATTCATTGATTTTTGCCATTGAAAAACATGTTTTTCATATACCAGAAATGTTTGAAGCTACTGACTGAATGAAAGGAGCTGGCATCTCACTCTCTTTGAATCTTCTTTATCATGCTAGGATTAACAGGAAAAAGCAAAAAATTTCAGAATTGCACCTTGCAATGTGGAGATATTACTGTTTGTGCATTTACAATATTCATTGATTTTTGCCATTGAAAAACATGTTTTTCATATACCAGAAATGTTTGAAGCTACTGACTGAATGAAAGGAGCTGGCATCTCACTCTCTTTGAATCTTCTTTATCATGCTAGGATTAACAGGAAAAAGCAAAAAATTTCAGAATTGCACCTTGCAATGTGGAGATATTACTGTTTGTGCATTTACAATATTCATTGATTTTTGCCATTGAAAAACATGTTTTTCATATACCAGAAATGTTTGAAGCTACTGACTGAATGAAAGGAGCTGGCATCTCACTCTCTTTGAATCTTCTTTATCATGCTAGGATTAACAGGAAAAAGCTAAAAATTTCAGAATTGCACCGTGCAATGTGGAGATATTACTGTTTGTGCATTTACAATATTCATTGATTTTTGCCATTGAAAAACATGTTTTTCATATACCAGAAATGTTTGAAGCTACTGACTGAATGAAAGGAGCTGGCATCTCACTCTCTTTGAATCTTCTTTATCATGCTAGGATTAGCAGGAAAAAGCAAAAAATTTCAGAATTGCACCTTGCAATGTGGAGATATTACTGTTTGTGCATTTACAATATTCATTGATTTTTGCCATTGAAAAACATGTTTTTCATATACCAGAAATGTTTGAAGCTACTGACTGAATGAAAGGAGCTGGCATCTCACTCTCTTTGAATCTTCTTTATCATGCTAGGATTAGCAGGAAAAAGCAAAAAATTTCAGAATTGCACCTTGCAATGTGGAGATATTACTGTTTGTGCATTTACAATATTCATTGATTTTTGCCATTGAAAAACATGTTTTTCATATACCAGAAATGTTTGAAGCTACTGACTGAATGAAAGGAGCTGGCATCTCACTCTCTTTGAATCTTCTTTATCATGCTAGGATTAACAGGAAAAAGCAAAAAATTTCAGAATTGCACCTTGCAATGTGGAGATATTACTGTTTGTGCATTTACAATATTCATTGATTTTTGCCATTGAAAAACATGTTTTTCATATACCAGAAATGTTTGAAGCTACTGACTGAATGAAAGGAGCTGGCATCTCACTCTCTTTGAATCTTCTTTATCATGCTAGGATTAACAGGAAAAAGCTAAAAATTTCAGAATTGCACCGTGCAATGTGGAGATATTACTGTTTGTGCATTTACAATATTCATTGATTTTTGCCATTGAAAAACATGTTTTTCATATACCAGAAATGTTTGAAGCTACTGACTGAATGAAAGGAGCTGGCATCTCACTCTCTTTGAATCTTCTTTATCATGCTAGGATTAGCAGGAAAAAGCAAAAAATTTCAGAATTGCACCTTGCAATGTGGAGATATTACTGTTTGTGCATTTACAATATTCATTGATTTTTGCCATTGAAAAACATGTTTTTCATATACCAGAAATGTTTGAAGCTACTGACTGAATGAAAGGAGCTGGCATCTCACTCTCTTTGAATCTTCTTTATCATGCTAGGATTAGCAGGAAAAAGCAAAAAATTTCAGAATTGCACCTTGCAATGTGGAGATATTACTGTTTGTGCATTTACAATATTCATTGATTTTTGCCATTGAAAAACATGTTTTTCATATACCAGAAATGTTTGAAGCTACTGACTGAATGAAAGGAGCTGGCATCTCACTCTCTTTGAATCTTCTTTATCATGCTAGGATTAACAGGAAAAAGCTAAAAATTTCAGAATTGCACCGTGCAATGTGGAGATATTACTGTTTGTGCATTTACAATATTCATTGATTTTTGCCATTGAAAAAATGTTTTTCATATACCAGAAATGTTTGAAGCTACTGACTGAATGAAAGGAGCTGGCATCTCACTCTCTTTGAATCTTCTTTATCATGCTAGGATTAGCAGGAAAAAGCAAAAAATTTCAGAATTGCACCTTGCAATGTGGAGATATTACTGTTTGTGCATTTACAATATTCATTGATTTTTGCCATTGAAAAACGTTTTTCATATACCAGAAATGTTTGAAGCTACTGACTGAATGAAAGGAGCTGGCATCTTACTCTCTTTGAATCTTCTTTATCATGCTAGGATTAACAGGAAAAAGCTAAAAATTTCAGAATTGCACCGTGCAATGTGGAGATATTACTGTTTGTGCATTTACAATATTCATTGATTTTTGCCATTGAAAAACATGTTTTTCATATACCAGAAATGTTTGAAGCTACTGACTGAATGAAAGGAGCTGGCATCTCACTCTCTTTGAATCTTCTTTATCATGCTAGGATTAGCAGGAAAAAGCAAAAAATTTCAGAATTGCACCTTGCAATGTGGAGATATTACTGTTTGTGCATTTACAATATTCATTGATTTTTGCCATTGAAAAACATGTTTTTCATATACCAGAAATGTTTGAAGCTACTGACTGAATGAAAGGAGCTGGCATCTCACTCTCTTTGAATCTTCTTTATCATGCTAGGATTAACAGGAAAAAGCTAAAAATTTCAGAATTGCACCGTGCAATGTGGAGATATTACTGTTTGTGCATTTACAATATTCATTGATTTTTGCCATTGAAAAACATGTTTTTCATATACCAGAAATGTTTGAAGCTACTGACTGAATGAAAGGAGCTGGCATCTCACTCTCTTTGAATCTTCTTTATCATGCTAGGATTAGCAGGAAAAAGCAAAAAATTTCAGAATTGCACCTTGCAATGTGGAGATATTACTGTTTGTGCATTTACAATATTCATTGATTTTTGCCATTGAAAAACGTTTTTCATATACCAGAAATGTTTGAAGCTACTGACTGAATGAAAGGAGCTGGCATCTCACTCTCTTTGAATCTTCTTTATCATGCTAGGATTAACAGGAAAAAGCTAAAAATTTCAGAATTGCACCGTGCAATGTGGAGATATTACTGTTTGTGCATTTACAATATTCATTGATTTTTGCCATTGAAAAACATGTTTTTCATATACCAGAAATGTTTGAAGCTACTGACTGAATGAAAGGAGCTGGCATCTCACTCTCTTTGAATCTTCTTTATCATGCTAGGATTAGCAGGAAAAAGCAAAAAATTTCAGAATTGCACCTTGCAATGTGGAGATATTACTGTTTGTGCATTTACAATATTCATTGATTTTTGCCATTGAAAAACATGTTTTTCATATACCAGAAATGTTTGAAGCTACTGACTGAATGAAAGGAGCTGGCATCTCACTCTCTTTGAATCTTCTTTATCATGCTAGGATTAACAGGAAAAAGCTAAAAATTTCAGAATTGCACCATGCAATGTGGAGATATTACTGTTTGTGCATTTACAACATTCATTGATTTTTGCCATTGAAAAACATGTTTTTCATATACCAGAAATGTTTGAAGCTACTGACTGAATGAAAGGAGCTGGCATCTCACTCTCTTTGAATCTTCTTTATCATGCTAGGATTAGCAGGAAAAAGCAAAAAATTTCAGAATTGCACCTTGCAATGTGGAGATATTACTGTTTGTGCATTTACAATATTCATTGATTTTTGCCATTGAAAAACATGTTTTTCATATACCAGAAATGTTTGAAGCTACTGACTGAATGAAAGGAGCTGGCATCTCACTCTCTTTGAATCTTCTTTATCATGCTAGGATTAACAGGAAAAAGCTAAAAATTTCAGAATTGCACCGTGCAATGTGGAGATATTACTGTTTGTGCATTTACAATATTCATTGATTTTTGCCATTGAAAAACATGTTTTTCATATACCAGAAATGTTTGAAGCTACTGACTGAATGAAAGGAGCTGGCATCTCACTCTCTTTGAATCTTCTTTATCATGCTAGGATTAACAGGAAAAAGCTAAAAATTTCAGAATTGCACCGTGCAATGTGGAGATATTACTGTTTGTGCATTTACAATATTCATTGATTTTTGCCATTGAAAAACATGTTTTTCATATACCAGAAATGTTTGAAGCTACTGACTGAATGAAAGGAGCTGGCATCTCACTCTCTTTGAATCTTCTTTATCATGCTAGGATTAGCAGGAAAAAGCAAAAAATTTCAGAATCGCACCTTGCAATGTGGAGATATTACTGTTTGTGCATTTACAATATTCATTGATTTTTGCCATTGAAAAACATGTTTTTCATATACCAGAAATGTTTGAAGCTACTGACTGAATGAAAGGAGCTGGCATCTCACTCTCTTTGAATCTTCTTTATCATGCTAGGATTAACAGGAAAAAGCTAAAAATTTCAGAATTGCACCGTGCAATGTGGAGATATTACTGTTTGTGCATTTACAATATTCATTGATTTTTGCCATTGAAAAACATGTTTTTCATATACCAGAAATGTTTGAAGCTACTGACTGAATGAAAGGAGCTGGCATCTCACTCTCTTTGAATCTTCTTTATCATGCTAGGATTAGCAGGAAAAAGCAAAAAATTTCAGAATTGCACCTTGCAATGTGGAGATATTACTGTTTGTGCATTTACAATATTCATTGATTTTTGCCATTGAAAAACATGTTTTTCATATACCAGAAATGTTTGAAGCTACTGACTGAATGAAAGGAGCTGGCATCTCACTCTCTTTGAATCTTCTTTATCATGCTAGGATTAGCAGGAAAAAGCAAAAAATTTCAGAATTGCACCTTGCAATGTGGAGATATTACTGTTTGTGCATTTACAATATTCATTGATTTTTGCCATTGAAAAACATGTTTTTCATATACCAGAAATGTTTGAAGCTACTGACTGAATGAAAGGAGCTGGCATCTCACTCTCTTTGAATCTTCTTTATCATGCTAGGATTAACAGGAAAAAGCAAAAAATTTCAGAATTGCACCTTGCAATGTGGAGATATTACTGTTTGTGCATTTACAATATTCATTGATTTTTGCCATTGAAAAACATGTTTTTCATATACCAGAAATGTTTGAAGCTACTGACTGAATGAAAGGAGCTGGCATCTCACTCTCTTTGAATCTTCTTTATCATGCTAGGATTAACAGGAAAAAGCTAAAAATTTCAGAATTGCACCGTGCAATGTGGAGATATTACTGTTTGTGCATTTACAATATTCATTGATTTTTGCCATTGAAAAACATGTTTTTCATATACCAGAAATGTTTGAAGCTACTGACTGAATGAAAGGAGCTGGCATCTCACTCTCTTTGAATCTTCTTTATCATGCTAGGATTAGCAGGAAAAAGCAAAAAATTTCAGAATTGCACCTTGCAATGTGGAGATATTACTGTTTGTGCATTTACAATATTCATTGATTTTTGCCATTGAAAAACATGTTTTTCATATACCAGAAATGTTTGAAGCTACTGACTGAATGAAAGGAGCTGGCATCTCACTCTCTTTGAATCTTCTTTATCATGCTAGGATTAGCAGGAAAAAGCAAAAAATTTCAGAATTGCACCTTGCAATGTGGAGATATTACTGTTTGTGCATTTACAATATTCATTGATTTTTGCCATTGAAAAACATGTTTTTCATATACCAGAAATGTTTGAAGCTACTGACTGAATGAAAGGAGCTGGCATCTCACTCTCTTTGAATCTTCTTTATCATGCTAGGATTAACAGGAAAAAGCTAAAAATTTCAGAATTGCACCGTGCAATGTGGAGATATTACTGTTTGTGCATTTACAATATTCATTGATTTTTGCCATTGAAAAAATGTTTTTCATATACCAGAAATGTTTGAAGCTACTGACTGAATGAAAGGAGCTGGCATCTCACTCTCTTTGAATCTTCTTTATCATGCTAGGATTAGCAGGAAAAAGCAAAAAATTTCAGAATTGCACCTTGCAATGTGGAGATATTACTGTTTGTGCATTTACAATATTCATTGATTTTTGCCATTGAAAAACGTTTTTCATATACCAGAAATGTTTGAAGCTACTGACTGAATGAAAGGAGCTGGCATCTTACTCTCTTTGAATCTTCTTTATCATGCTAGGATTAACAGGAAAAAGCTAAAAATTTCAGAATTGCACCGTGCAATGTGGAGATATTACTGTTTGTGCATTTACAATATTCATTGATTTTTGCCATTGAAAAACATGTTTTTCATATACCAGAAATGTTTGAAGCTACTGACTGAATGAAAGGAGCTGGCATCTCACTCTCTTTGAATCTTCTTTATCATGCTAGGATTAGCAGGAAAAAGCAAAAAATTTCAGAATTGCACCTTGCAATGTGGAGATATTACTGTTTGTGCATTTACAATATTCATTGATTTTTGCCATTGAAAAACATGTTTTTCATATACCAGAAATGTTTGAAGCTACTGACTGAATGAAAGGAGCTGGCATCTCACTCTCTTTGAATCTTCTTTATCATGCTAGGATTAACAGGAAAAAGCTAAAAATTTCAGAATTGCACCGTGCAATGTGGAGATATTACTGTTTGTGCATTTACAATATTCATTGATTTTTGCCATTGAAAAACATGTTTTTCATATACCAGAAATGTTTGAAGCTACTGACTGAATGAAAGGAGCTGGCATCTCACTCTCTTTGAATCTTCTTTATCATGCTAGGATTAGCAGGAAAAAGCAAAAAATTTCAGAATTGCACCTTGCAATGTGGAGATATTACTGTTTGTGCATTTACAATATTCATTGATTTTTGCCATTGAAAAACGTTTTTCATATACCAGAAATGTTTGAAGCTACTGACTGAATGAAAGGAGCTGGCATCTCACTCTCTTTGAATCTTCTTTATCATGCTAGGATTAACAGGAAAAAGCTAAAAATTTCAGAATTGCACCGTGCAATGTGGAGATATTACTGTTTGTGCATTTACAATATTCATTGATTTTTGCCATTGAAAAACATGTTTTTCATATACCAGAAATGTTTGAAGCTACTGACTGAATGAAAGGAGCTGGCATCTCACTCTCTTTGAATCTTCTTTATCATGCTAGGATTAGCAGGAAAAAGCAAAAAATTTCAGAATTGCACCTTGCAATGTGGAGATATTACTGTTTGTGCATTTACAATATTCATTGATTTTTGCCATTGAAAAACATGTTTTTCATATACCAGAAATGTTTGAAGCTACTGACTGAATGAAAGGAGCTGGCATCTCACTCTCTTTGAATCTTCTTTATCATGCTAGGATTAACAGGAAAAAGCTAAAAATTTCAGAATTGCACCATGCAATGTGGAGATATTACTGTTTGTGCATTTACAACATTCATTGATTTTTGCCATTGAAAAACATGTTTTTCATATACCAGAAATGTTTGAAGCTACTGACTGAATGAAAGGAGCTGGCATCTCACTCTCTTTGAATCTTCTTTATCATGCTAGGATTAGCAGGAAAAAGCAAAAAATTTCAGAATTGCACCTTGCAATGTGGAGATATTACTGTTTGTGCATTTACAATATTCATTGATTTTTGCCATTGAAAAACATGTTTTTCATATACCAGAAATGTTTGAAGCTACTGACTGAATGAAAGGAGCTGGCATCTCACTCTCTTTGAATCTTCTTTATCATGCTAGGATTAACAGGAAAAAGCTAAAAATTTCAGAATTGCACCGTGCAATGTGGAGATATTACTGTTTGTGCATTTACAATATTCATTGATTTTTGCCATTGAAAAACATGTTTTTCATATACCAGAAATGTTTGAAGCTACTGACTGAATGAAAGGAGCTGGCATCTCACTCTCTTTGAATCTTCTTTATCATGCTAGGATTAACAGGAAAAAGCTAAAAATTTCAGAATTGCACCGTGCAATGTGGAGATATTACTGTTTGTGCATTTACAATATTCATTGATTTTTGCCATTGAAAAACATGTTTTTCATATACCAGAAATGTTTGAAGCTACTGACTGAATGAAAGGAGCTGGCATCTCACTCTCTTTGAATCTTCTTTATCATGCTAGGATTAGCAGGAAAAAGCAAAAAATTTCAGAATCGCACCTTGCAATGTGGAGATATTACTGTTTGTGCATTTACAATATTCATTGATTTTTGCCATTGAAAAACATGTTTTTCATATACCAGAAATGTTTGAAGCTACTGACTGAATGAAAGGAGCTGGCATCTCACTCTCTTTGAATCTTCTTTATCATGCTAGGATTAACAGGAAAAAGCTAAAAATTTCAGAATTGCACCGTGCAATGTGGAGATATTACTGTTTGTGCATTTACAATATTCATTGATTTTTGCCATTGAAAAACATGTTTTTCATATACCAGAAATGTTTGAAGCTACTGACTGAATGAAAGGAGCTGGCATCTCACTCTCTTTGAATCTTCTTTATCATGCTAGGATTAGCAGGAAAAAGCAAAAAATTTCAGAATTGCACCTTGCAATGTGGAGATATTACTGTTTGTGCATTTACAATATTCATTGATTTTTGCCATTGAAAAACATGTTTTTCATATACCAGAAATGTTTGAAGCTACTGACTGAATGAAAGGAGCTGGCATCTCACTCTCTTTGAATCTTCTTTATCATGCTAGGATTAACAGGAAAAAGCTAAAAATTTCAGAATTGCACCGTGCAATGTGGAGATATTACTGTTTGTGCATTTACAATATTCATTGATTTTTGCCATTGAAAAACATGTTTTTCATATACCAGAAATGTTTGAAGCTACTGACTGAATGAAAGGAGCTGGCATCTCACTCTCTTTGAATCTTCTTTATCATGCTAGGATTAGCAGGAAAAAGCAAAAAATTTCAGAATTGCACCTTGCAATGTGGAGATATTACTGTTTGTGCATTTACAATATTCATTGATTTTTGCCATTGAAAAACATGTTTTTCATATACCAGAAATGTTTGAAGCTACTGACTGAATGAAAGGAGCTGGCATCTCACTCTCTTTGAATCTTCTTTATCATGCTAGGATTAACAGGAAAAAGCAAAAAATTTCAGAATTGCACCTTGCAATGTGGAGATATTACTGTTTGTGCATTTACAATATTCATTGATTTTTGCCATTGAAAAACATGTTTTTCATATACCAGAAATGTTTGAAGCTACTGACTGAATGAAAGGAGCTGGCATCTCACTCTCTTTGAATCTTCTTTATCATGCTAGGATTAGCAGGAAAAAGCAAAAAATTTCAGAATTGCACCTTGCAATGTGGAGATATTACTGTTTGTGCATTTACAATATTCATTGATTTTTGCCATTGAAAAACATGTTTTTCATATACCAGAAATGTTTGAAGCTACTGACTGAATGAAAGGAGCTGGCATCTCACTCTCTTTGAATCTTCTTTATCATGCTAGGATTAACAGGAAAAAGCTAAAAATTTCAGAATTGCACCGTGCAATGTGGAGATATTACTGTTTGTGCATTTACAATATTCATTGATTTTTGCCATTGAAAAAATGTTTTTCATATACCAGAAATGTTTGAAGCTACTGACTGAATGAAAGGAGCTGGCATCTCACTCTCTTTGAATCTTCTTTATCATGCTAGGATTAGCAGGAAAAAGCAAAAAATTTCAGAATTGCACCTTGCAATGTGGAGATATTACTGTTTGTGCATTTACAATATTCATTGATTTTTGCCATTGAAAAACGTTTTTCATATACCAGAAATGTTTGAAGCTACTGACTGAATGAAAGGAGCTGGCATCTTACTCTCTTTGAATCTTCTTTATCATGCTAGGATTAACAGGAAAAAGCTAAAAATTTCAGAATTGCACCGTGCAATGTGGAGATATTACTGTTTGTGCATTTACAATATTCATTGATTTTTGCCATTGAAAAACATGTTTTTCATATACCAGAAATGTTTGAAGCTACTGACTGAATGAAAGGAGCTGGCATCTCACTCTCTTTGAATCTTCTTTATCATGCTAGGATTAGCAGGAAAAAGCAAAAAATTTCAGAATTGCACCTTGCAATGTGGAGATATTACTGTTTGTGCATTTACAATATTCATTGATTTTTGCCATTGAAAAACATGTTTTTCATATACCAGAAATGTTTGAAGCTACTGACTGAATGAAAGGAGCTGGCATCTCACTCTCTTTGAATCTTCTTTATCATGCTAGGATTAACAGGAAAAAGCTAAAAATTTCAGAATTGCACCGTGCAATGTGGAGATATTACTGTTTGTGCATTTACAATATTCATTGATTTTTGCCATTGAAAAACATGTTTTTCATATACCAGAAATGTTTGAAGCTACTGACTGAATGAAAGGAGCTGGCATCTCACTCTCTTTGAATCTTCTTTATCATGCTAGGATTAGCAGGAAAAAGCAAAAAATTTCAGAATTGCACCTTGCAATGTGGAGATATTACTGTTTGTGCATTTACAATATTCATTGATTTTTGCCATTGAAAAACATGTTTTTCATATACCAGAAATGTTTGAAGCTACTGACTGAATGAAAGGAGCTGGCATCTCACTCTCTTTGAATCTTCTTTATCATGCTAGGATTAACAGGAAAAAGCTAAAAATTTCAGAATTGCACCGTGCAATGTGGAGATATTACTGTTTGTGCATTTACAATATTCATTGATTTTTGCCATTGAAAAACATGTTTTTCATATACCAGAAATGTTTGAAGCTACTGACTGAATGAAAGGAGCTGGCATCTCACTCTCTTTGAATCTTCTTTATCATGCTAGGATTAGCAGGAAAAAGCAAAAAATTTCAGAATTGCACCTTGCAATGTGGAGATATTACTGTTTGTGCATTTACAATATTCATTGATTTTTGCCATTGAAAAACATGTTTTTCATATACCAGAAATGTTTGAAGCTACTGACTGAATGAAAGGAGCTGGCATCTCACTCTCTTTGAATCTTCTTTATCATGCTAGGATTAACAGGAAAAAGCAAAAAATTTCAGAATTGCACCTTGCAATGTGGAGATATTACTGTTTGTGCATTTACAATATTCATTGATTTTTGCCATTGAAAAACATGTTTTTCATATACCAGAAATGTTTGAAGCTACTGACTGAATGAAAGGAGCTGGCATCTCACTCTCTTTGAATCTTCTTTATCATGCTAGGATTAGCAGGAAAAAGCAAAAAATTTCAGAATTGCACCTTGCAATGTGGAGATATTACTGTTTGTGCATTTACAATATTCATTGATTTTTGCCATTGAAAAACATGTTTTTCATATACCAGAAATGTTTGAAGCTACTGACTGAATGAAAGGAGCTGGCATCTCACTCTCTTTGAATCTTCTTTATCATGCTAGGATTAACAGGAAAAAGCTAAAAATTTCAGAATTGCACCGTGCAATGTGGAGATATTACTGTTTGTGCATTTACAATATTCATTGATTTTTGCCATTGAAAAAATGTTTTTCATATACCAGAAATGTTTGAAGCTACTGACTGAATGAAAGGAGCTGGCATCTCACTCTCTTTGAATCTTCTTTATCATGCTAGGATTAGCAGGAAAAAGCAAAAAATTTCAGAATTGCACCTTGCAATGTGGAGATATTACTGTTTGTGCATTTACAATATTCATTGATTTTTGCCATTGAAAAACATGTTTTTCATATACCAGAAATGTTTGAAGCTACTGACTGAATGAAAGGAGCTGGCATCTCACTCTCTTTGAATCTTCTTTATCATGCTAGGATTAACAGGAAAAAGCTAAAAATTTCAGAATTGCACCGTGCAATGTGGAGATATTACTGTTTGTGCATTTACAATATTCATTGATTTTTGCCATTGAAAAACATGTTTTTCATATACCAGAAATGTTTGAAGCTACTGACTGAATGAAAGGAGCTGGCATCTCACTCTCTTTGAATCTTCTTTATCATGCTAGGATTAGCAGGAAAAAGCAAAAAATTTCAGAATTGCACCTTGCAATGTGGAGATATTACTGTTTGTGCATTTACAATATTCATTGATTTTTGCCATTGAAAAACATGTTTTTCATATACCAGAAATGTTTGAAGCTACTGACTGAATGAAAGGAGCTGGCATCTCACTCTCTTTGAATCTTCTTTATCATGCTAGGATTAACAGGAAAAAGCTAAAAATTTCAGAATTGCACCGTGCAATGTGGAGATATTACTGTTTGTGCATTTACAATATTCATTGATTTTTGCCATTGAAAAACATGTTTTTCATATACCAGAAATGTTTGAAGCTACTGACTGAATGAAAGGAGCTGGCATCTCACTCTCTTTGAATCTTCTTTATCATGCTAGGATTAGCAGGAAAAAGCAAAAAATTTCAGAATTGCACCTTGCAATGTGGAGATATTACTGTTTGTGCATTTACAATATTCATTGATTTTTGCCATTGAAAAACATGTTTTTCATATACCAGAAATGTTTGAAGCTACTGACTGAATGAAAGGAGCTGGCATCTCACTCTCTTTGAATCTTCTTTATCATGCTAGGATTAACAGGAAAAAGCAAAAAATTTCAGAATTGCACCTTGCAATGTGGAGATATTACTGTTTGTGCATTTACAATATTCATTGATTTTTGCCATTGAAAAACATGTTTTTCATATACCAGAAATGTTTGAAGCTACTGACTGAATGAAAGGAGCTGGCATCTCACTCTCTTTGAATCTTCTTTATCATGCTAGGATTAGCAGGAAAAAGCAAAAAATTTCAGAATTGCACCTTGCAATGTGGAGATATTACTGTTTGTGCATTTACAATATTCATTGATTTTTGCCATTGAAAAACATGTTTTTCATATACCAGAAATGTTTGAAGCTACTGACTGAATGAAAGGAGCTGGCATCTCACTCTCTTTGAATCTTCTTTATCATGCTAGGATTAACAGGAAAAAGCTAAAAATTTCAGAATTGCACCGTGCAATGTGGAGATATTACTGTTTGTGCATTTACAATATTCATTGATTTTTGCCATTGAAAAAATGTTTTTCATATACCAGAAATGTTTGAAGCTACTGACTGAATGAAAGGAGCTGGCATCTCACTCTCTTTGAATCTTCTTTATCATGCTAGGATTAGCAGGAAAAAGCAAAAAATTTCAGAATTGCACCTTGCAATGTGGAGATATTACTGTTTGTGCATTTACAATATTCATTGATTTTTGCCATTGAAAAACGTTTTTCATATACCAGAAATGTTTGAAGCTACTGACTGAATGAAAGGAGCTGGCATCTTACTCTCTTTGAATCTTCTTTATCATGCTAGGATTAACAGGAAAAAGCTAAAAATTTCAGAATTGCACCGTGCAATGTGGAGATATTACTGTTTGTGCATTTACAATATTCATTGATTTTTGCCATTGAAAAACATGTTTTTCATATACCAGAAATGTTTGAAGCTACTGACTGAATGAAAGGAGCTGGCATCTCACTCTCTTTGAATCTTCTTTATCATGCTAGGATTAGCAGGAAAAAGCAAAAAATTTCAGAATTGCACCTTGCAATGTGGAGATATTACTGTTTGTGCATTTACAATATTCATTGATTTTTGCCATTGAAAAACATGTTTTTCATATACCAGAAATGTTTGAAGCTACTGACTGAATGAAAGGAGCTGGCATCTCACTCTCTTTGAATCTTCTTTATCATGCTAGGATTAACAGGAAAAAGCTAAAAATTTCAGAATTGCACCGTGCAATGTGGAGATATTACTGTTTGTGCATTTACAATATTCATTGATTTTTGCCATTGAAAAACATGTTTTTCATATACCAGAAATGTTTGAAGCTACTGACTGAATGAAAGGAGCTGGCATCTCACTCTCTTTGAATCTTCTTTATCATGCTAGGATTAGCAGGAAAAAGCAAAAAATTTCAGAATTGCACCTTGCAATGTGGAGATATTACTGTTTGTGCATTTACAATATTCATTGATTTTTGCCATTGAAAAACATGTTTTTCATATACCAGAAATGTTTGAAGCTACTGACTGAATGAAAGGAGCTGGCATCTCACTCTCTTTGAATCTTCTTTATCATGCTAGGATTAACAGGAAAAAGCTAAAAATTTCAGAATTGCACCGTGCAATGTGGAGATATTACTGTTTGTGCATTTACAATATTCATTGATTTTTGCCATTGAAAAACATGTTTTTCATATACCAGAAATGTTTGAAGCTACTGACTGAATGAAAGGAGCTGGCATCTCACTCTCTTTGAATCTTCTTTATCATGCTAGGATTAACAGGAAAAAGCTAAAAATTTCAGAATTGCACCGTGCAATGTGGAGATATTACTGTTTGTGCATTTACAATATTCATTGATTTTTGCCATTGAAAAACATGTTTTTCATATACCAGAAATGTTTGAAGCTACTGACTGAATGAAAGGAGCTGGCATCTCACTCTCTTTGAATCTTCTTTATCATGCTAGGATTAGCAGGAAAAAGCAAAAAATTTCAGAATCGCACCTTGCAATGTGGAGATATTACTGTTTGTGCATTTACAATATTCATTGATTTTTGCCATTGAAAAACATGTTTTTCATATACCAGAAATGTTTGAAGCTACTGACTGAATGAAAGGAGCTGGCATCTCACTCTCTTTGAATCTTCTTTATCATGCTAGGATTAACAGGAAAAAGCTAAAAATTTCAGAATTGCACCGTGCAATGTGGAGATATTACTGTTTGTGCATTTACAATATTCATTGATTTTTGCCATTGAAAAACATGTTTTTCATATACCAGAAATGTTTGAAGCTACTGACTGAATGAAAGGAGCTGGCATCTCACTCTCTTTGAATCTTCTTTATCATGCTAGGATTAGCAGGAAAAAGCAAAAAATTTCAGAATTGCACCTTGCAATGTGGAGATATTACTGTTTGTGCATTTACAATATTCATTGATTTTTGCCATTGAAAAACATGTTTTTCATATACCAGAAATGTTTGAAGCTACTGACTGAATGAAAGGAGCTGGCATCTCACTCTCTTTGAATCTTCTTTATCATGCTAGGATTAACAGGAAAAAGCTAAAAATTTCAGAATTGCACCGTGCAATGTGGAGATATTACTGTTTGTGCATTTACAATATTCATTGATTTTTGCCATTGAAAAACATGTTTTTCATATACCAGAAATGTTTGAAGCTACTGACTGAATGAAAGGAGCTGGCATCTCACTCTCTTTGAATCTTCTTTATCATGCTAGGATTAGCAGGAAAAAGCAAAAAATTTCAGAATTGCACCTTGCAATGTGGAGATATTACTGTTTGTGCATTTACAATATTCATTGATTTTTGCCATTGAAAAACATGTTTTTCATATACCAGAAATGTTTGAAGCTACTGACTGAATGAAAGGAGCTGGCATCTCACTCTCTTTGAATCTTCTTTATCATGCTAGGATTAACAGGAAAAAGCAAAAAATTTCAGAATTGCACCTTGCAATGTGGAGATATTACTGTTTGTGCATTTACAATATTCATTGATTTTTGCCATTGAAAAACATGTTTTTCATATACCAGAAATGTTTGAAGCTACTGACTGAATGAAAGGAGCTGGCATCTCACTCTCTTTGAATCTTCTTTATCATGCTAGGATTAGCAGGAAAAAGCAAAAAATTTCAGAATTGCACCTTGCAATGTGGAGATATTACTGTTTGTGCATTTACAATATTCATTGATTTTTGCCATTGAAAAACATGTTTTTCATATACCAGAAATGTTTGAAGCTACTGACTGAATGAAAGGAGCTGGCATCTCACTCTCTTTGAATCTTCTTTATCATGCTAGGATTAACAGGAAAAAGCTAAAAATTTCAGAATTGCACCGTGCAATGTGGAGATATTACTGTTTGTGCATTTACAATATTCATTGATTTTTGCCATTGAAAAAATGTTTTTCATATACCAGAAATGTTTGAAGCTACTGACTGAATGAAAGGAGCTGGCATCTCACTCTCTTTGAATCTTCTTTATCATGCTAGGATTAGCAGGAAAAAGCAAAAAATTTCAGAATTGCACCTTGCAATGTGGAGATATTACTGTTTGTGCATTTACAATATTCATTGATTTTTGCCATTGAAAAACGTTTTTCATATACCAGAAATGTTTGAAGCTACTGACTGAATGAAAGGAGCTGGCATCTTACTCTCTTTGAATCTTCTTTATCATGCTAGGATTAACAGGAAAAAGCTAAAAATTTCAGAATTGCACCGTGCAATGTGGAGATATTACTGTTTGTGCATTTACAATATTCATTGATTTTTGCCATTGAAAAACATGTTTTTCATATACCAGAAATGTTTGAAGCTACTGACTGAATGAAAGGAGCTGGCATCTCACTCTCTTTGAATCTTCTTTATCATGCTAGGATTAGCAGGAAAAAGCAAAAAATTTCAGAATTGCACCTTGCAATGTGGAGATATTACTGTTTGTGCATTTACAATATTCATTGATTTTTGCCATTGAAAAACATGTTTTTCATATACCAGAAATGTTTGAAGCTACTGACTGAATGAAAGGAGCTGGCATCTCACTCTCTTTGAATCTTCTTTATCATGCTAGGATTAACAGGAAAAAGCTAAAAATTTCAGAATTGCACCGTGCAATGTGGAGATATTACTGTTTGTGCATTTACAATATTCATTGATTTTTGCCATTGAAAAACATGTTTTTCATATACCAGAAATGTTTGAAGCTACTGACTGAATGAAAGGAGCTGGCATCTCACTCTCTTTGAATCTTCTTTATCATGCTAGGATTAGCAGGAAAAAGCAAAAAATTTCAGAATTGCACCTTGCAATGTGGAGATATTACTGTTTGTGCATTTACAATATTCATTGATTTTTGCCATTGAAAAACGTTTTTCATATACCAGAAATGTTTGAAGCTACTGACTGAATGAAAGGAGCTGGCATCTCACTCTCTTTGAATCTTCTTTATCATGCTAGGATTAACAGGAAAAAGCTAAAAATTTCAGAATTGCACCGTGCAATGTGGAGATATTACTGTTTGTGCATTTACAATATTCATTGATTTTTGCCATTGAAAAACATGTTTTTCATATACCAGAAATGTTTGAAGCTACTGACTGAATGAAAGGAGCTGGCATCTCACTCTCTTTGAATCTTCTTTATCATGCTAGGATTAGCAGGAAAAAGCAAAAAATTTCAGAATTGCACCTTGCAATGTGGAGATATTACTGTTTGTGCATTTACAATATTCATTGATTTTTGCCATTGAAAAACATGTTTTTCATATACCAGAAATGTTTGAAGCTACTGACTGAATGAAAGGAGCTGGCATCTCACTCTCTTTGAATCTTCTTTATCATGCTAGGATTAACAGGAAAAAGCTAAAAATTTCAGAATTGCACCGTGCAATGTGGAGATATTACTGTTTGTGCATTTACAATATTCATTGATTTTTGCCATTGAAAAACATGTTTTTCATATACCAGAAATGTTTGAAGCTACTGACTGAATGAAAGGAGCTGGCATCTCACTCTCTTTGAATCTTCTTTATCATGCTAGGATTAGCAGGAAAAAGCAAAAAATTTCAGAATTGCACCTTGCAATGTGGAGATATTACTGTTTGTGCATTTACAATATTCATTGATTTTTGCCATTGAAAAACGTTTTTCATATACCAGAAATGTTTGAAGCTACTGACTGAATGAAAGGAGCTGGCATCTCACTCTCTTTGAATCTTCTTTATCATGCTAGGATTAACAGGAAAAAGCTAAAAATTTCAGAATTGCACCGTGCAATGTGGAGATATTACTGTTTGTGCATTTACAATATTCATTGATTTTTGCCATTGAAAAACATGTTTTTCATATACCAGAAATGTTTGAAGCTACTGACTGAATGAAAGGAGCTGGCATCTCACTCTCTTTGAATCTTCTTTATCATGCTAGGATTAGCAGGAAAAAGCAAAAAATTTCAGAATTGCACCTTGCAATGTGGAGATATTACTGTTTGTGCATTTACAATATTCATTGATTTTTGCCATTGAAAAACATGTTTTTCATATACCAGAAATGTTTGAAGCTACTGACTGAATGAAAGGAGCTGGCATCTCACTCTCTTTGAATCTTCTTTATCATGCTAGGATTAACAGGAAAAAGCTAAAAATTTCAGAATTGCACCATGCAATGTGGAGATATTACTGTTTGTGCATTTACAACATTCATTGATTTTTGCCATTGAAAAACATGTTTTTCATATACCAGAAATGTTTGAAGCTACTGACTGAATGAAAGGAGCTGGCATCTCACTCTCTTTGAATCTTCTTTATCATGCTAGGATTAGCAGGAAAAAGCAAAAAATTTCAGAATTGCACCTTGCAATGTGGAGATATTACTGTTTGTGCATTTACAATATTCATTGATTTTTGCCATTGAAAAACATGTTTTTCATATACCAGAAATGTTTGAAGCTACTGACTGAATGAAAGGAGCTGGCATCTCACTCTCTTTGAATCTTCTTTATCATGCTAGGATTAACAGGAAAAAGCTAAAAATTTCAGAATTGCACCGTGCAATGTGGAGATATTACTGTTTGTGCATTTACAATATTCATTGATTTTTGCCATTGAAAAACATGTTTTTCATATACCAGAAATGTTTGAAGCTACTGACTGAATGAAAGGAGCTGGCATCTCACTCTCTTTGAATCTTCTTTATCATGCTAGGATTAACAGGAAAAAGCTAAAAATTTCAGAATTGCACCGTGCAATGTGGAGATATTACTGTTTGTGCATTTACAATATTCATTGATTTTTGCCATTGAAAAACATGTTTTTCATATACCAGAAATGTTTGAAGCTACTGACTGAATGAAAGGAGCTGGCATCTCACTCTCTTTGAATCTTCTTTATCATGCTAGGATTAGCAGGAAAAAGCAAAAAATTTCAGAATCGCACCTTGCAATGTGGAGATATTACTGTTTGTGCATTTACAATATTCATTGATTTTTGCCATTGAAAAACATGTTTTTCATATACCAGAAATGTTTGAAGCTACTGACTGAATGAAAGGAGCTGGCATCTCACTCTCTTTGAATCTTCTTTATCATGCTAGGATTAACAGGAAAAAGCTAAAAATTTCAGAATTGCACCGTGCAATGTGGAGATATTACTGTTTGTGCATTTACAATATTCATTGATTTTTGCCATTGAAAAACATGTTTTTCATATACCAGAAATGTTTGAAGCTACTGACTGAATGAAAGGAGCTGGCATCTCACTCTCTTTGAATCTTCTTTATCATGCTAGGATTAGCAGGAAAAAGCAAAAAATTTCAGAATTGCACCTTGCAATGTGGAGATATTACTGTTTGTGCATTTACAATATTCATTGATTTTTGCCATTGAAAAACATGTTTTTCATATACCAGAAATGTTTGAAGCTACTGACTGAATGAAAGGAGCTGGCATCTCACTCTCTTTGAATCTTCTTTATCATGCTAGGATTAACAGGAAAAAGCAAAAAATTTCAGAATTGCACCTTGCAATGTGGAGATATTACTGTTTGTGCATTTACAATATTCATTGATTTTTGCCATTGAAAAACATGTTTTTCATATACCAGAAATGTTTGAAGCTACTGACTGAATGAAAGGAGCTGGCATCTCACTCTCTTTGAATCTTCTTTATCATGCTAGGATTAGCAGGAAAAAGCAAAAAATTTCAGAATTGCACCTTGCAATGTGGAGATATTACTGTTTGTGCATTTACAATATTCATTGATTTTTGCCATTGAAAAACATGTTTTTCATATACCAGAAATGTTTGAAGCTACTGACTGAATGAAAGGAGCTGGCATCTCACTCTCTTTGAATCTTCTTTATCATGCTAGGATTAACAGGAAAAAGCTAAAAATTTCAGAATTGCACCGTGCAATGTGGAGATATTACTGTTTGTGCATTTACAATATTCATTGATTTTTGCCATTGAAAAACATGTTTTTCATATACCAGAAATGTTTGAAGCTACTGACTGAATGAAAGGAGCTGGCATCTCACTCTCTTTGAATCTTCTTTATCATGCTAGGATTAGCAGGAAAAAGCAAAAAATTTCAGAATTGCACCTTGCAATGTGGAGATATTACTGTTTGTGCATTTACAATATTCATTGATTTTTGCCATTGAAAAACGTTTTTCATATACCAGAAATGTTTGAAGCTACTGACTGAATGAAAGGAGCTGGCATCTCACTCTCTTTGAATCTTCTTTATCATGCTAGGATTAACAGGAAAAAGCTAAAAATTTCAGAATTGCACCGTGCAATGTGGAGATATTACTGTTTGTGCATTTACAATATTCATTGATTTTTGCCATTGAAAAACATGTTTTTCATATACCAGAAATGTTTGAAGCTACTGACTGAATGAAAGGAGCTGGCATCTCACTCTCTTTGAATCTTCTTTATCATGCTAGGATTAGCAGGAAAAAGCAAAAAATTTCAGAATTGCACCTTGCAATGTGGAGATATTACTGTTTGTGCATTTACAATATTCATTGATTTTTGCCATTGAAAAACATGTTTTTCATATACCAGAAATGTTTGAAGCTACTGACTGAATGAAAGGAGCTGGCATCTCACTCTCTTTGAATCTTCTTTATCATGCTAGGATTAACAGGAAAAAGCTAAAAATTTCAGAATTGCACCGTGCAATGTGGAGATATTACTGTTTGTGCATTTACAATATTCATTGATTTTTGCCATTGAAAAACATGTTTTTCATATACCAGAAATGTTTGAAGCTACTGACTGAATGAAAGGAGCTGGCATCTCACTCTCTTTGAATCTTCTTTATCATGCTAGGATTAACAGGAAAAAGCTAAAAATTTCAGAATTGCACCGTGCAATGTGGAGATATTACTGTTTGTGCATTTACAATATTCATTGATTTTTGCCATTGAAAAACATGTTTTTCATATACCAGAAATGTTTGAAGCTACTGACTGAATGAAAGGAGCTGGCATCTCACTCTCTTTGAATCTTCTTTATCATGCTAGGATTAGCAGGAAAAAGCAAAAAATTTCAGAATCGCACCTTGCAATGTGGAGATATTACTGTTTGTGCATTTACAATATTCATTGATTTTTGCCATTGAAAAACGTTTTTCATATACCAGAAATGTTTGAAGCTACTGACTGAATGAAAGGAGCTGGCATCTCACTCTCTTTGAATCTTCTTTATCATGCTAGGATTAACAGGAAAAAGCTAAAAATTTCAGAATTGCACCGTGCAATGTGGAGATATTACTGTTTGTGCATTTACAATATTCATTGATTTTTGCCATTGAAAAACATGTTTTTCATATACCAGAAATGTTTGAAGCTACTGACTGAATGAAAGGAGCTGGCATCTCACTCTCTTTGAATCTTCTTTATCATGCTAGGATTAGCAGGAAAAAGCAAAAAATTTCAGAATTGCACCTTGCAATGTGGAGATATTACTGTTTGTGCATTTACAATATTCATTGATTTTTGCCATTGAAAAACATGTTTTTCATATACCAGAAATGTTTGAAGCTACTGACTGAATGAAAGGAGCTGGCATCTCACTCTCTTTGAATCTTCTTTATCATGCTAGGATTAACAGGAAAAAGCTAAAAATTTCAGAATTGCACCGTGCAATGTGGAGATATTACTGTTTGTGCATTTACAATATTCATTGATTTTTGCCATTGAAAAACATGTTTTTCATATACCAGAAATGTTTGAAGCTACTGACTGAATGAAAGGAGCTGGCATCTCACTCTCTTTGAATCTTCTTTATCATGCTAGGATTAACAGGAAAAAGCTAAAAATTTCAGAATTGCACCGTGCAATGTGGAGATATTACTGTTTGTGCATTTACAATATTCATTGATTTTTGCCATTGAAAAACATGTTTTTCATATACCAGAAATGTTTGAAGCTACTGACTGAATGAAAGGAGCTGGCATCTCACTCTCTTTGAATCTTCTTTATCATGCTAGGATTAGCAGGAAAAAGCAAAAAATTTCAGAATCGCACCTTGCAATGTGGAGATATTACTGTTTGTGCATTTACAATATTCATTGATTTTTGCCATTGAAAAACATGTTTTTCATATACCAGAAATGTTTGAAGCTACTGACTGAATGAAAGGAGCTGGCATCTCACTCTCTTTGAATCTTCTTTATCATGCTAGGATTAACAGGAAAAAGCTAAAAATTTCAGAATTGCACCGTGCAATGTGGAGATATTACTGTTTGTGCATTTACAATATTCATTGATTTTTGCCATTGAAAAACATGTTTTTCATATACCAGAAATGTTTGAAGCTACTGACTGAATGAAAGGAGCTGGCATCTCACTCTCTTTGAATCTTCTTTATCATGCTAGGATTAGCAGGAAAAAGCAAAAAATTTCAGAATTGCACCTTGCAATGTGGAGATATTACTGTTTGTGCATTTACAATATTCATTGATTTTTGCCATTGAAAAACATGTTTTTCATATACCAGAAATGTTTGAAGCTACTGACTGAATGAAAGGAGCTGGCATCTCACTCTCTTTGAATCTTCTTTATCATGCTAGGATTAACAGGAAAAAGCAAAAAATTTCAGAATTGCACCTTGCAATGTGGAGATATTACTGTTTGTGCATTTACAATATTCATTGATTTTTGCCATTGAAAAACATGTTTTTCATATACCAGAAATGTTTGAAGCTACTGACTGAATGAAAGGAGCTGGCATCTCACTCTCTTTGAATCTTCTTTATCATGCTAGGATTAGCAGGAAAAAGCAAAAAATTTCAGAATTGCACCTTGCAATGTGGAGATATTACTGTTTGTGCATTTACAATATTCATTGATTTTTGCCATTGAAAAACATGTTTTTCATATACCAGAAATGTTTGAAGCTACTGACTGAATGAAAGGAGCTGGCATCTCACTCTCTTTGAATCTTCTTTATCATGCTAGGATTAACAGGAAAAAGCTAAAAATTTCAGAATTGCACCGTGCAATGTGGAGATATTACTGTTTGTGCATTTACAATATTCATTGATTTTTGCCATTGAAAAACATGTTTTTCATATACCAGAAATGTTTGAAGCTACTGACTGAATGAAAGGAGCTGGCATCTCACTCTCTTTGAATCTTCTTTATCATGCTAGGATTAGCAGGAAAAAGCAAAAAATTTCAGAATTGCACCTTGCAATGTGGAGATATTACTGTTTGTGCATTTACAATATTCATTGATTTTTGCCATTGAAAAACGTTTTTCATATACCAGAAATGTTTGAAGCTACTGACTGAATGAAAGGAGCTGGCATCTCACTCTCTTTGAATCTTCTTTATCATGCTAGGATTAACAGGAAAAAGCTAAAAATTTCAGAATTGCACCGTGCAATGTGGAGATATTACTGTTTGTGCATTTACAATATTCATTGATTTTTGCCATTGAAAAACATGTTTTTCATATACCAGAAATGTTTGAAGCTACTGACTGAATGAAAGGAGCTGGCATCTCACTCTCTTTGAATCTTCTTTATCATGCTAGGATTAGCAGGAAAAAGCAAAAAATTTCAGAATTGCACCTTGCAATGTGGAGATATTACTGTTTGTGCATTTACAATATTCATTGATTTTTGCCATTGAAAAACATGTTTTTCATATACCAGAAATGTTTGAAGCTACTGACTGAATGAAAGGAGCTGGCATCTCACTCTCTTTGAATCTTCTTTATCATGCTAGGATTAACAGGAAAAAGCAAAAAATTTCAGAATTGCACCTTGCAATGTGGAGATATTACTGTTTGTGCATTTACAATATTCATTGATTTTTGCCATTGAAAAACATGTTTTTCATATACCAGAAATGTTTGAAGCTACTGACTGAATGAAAGGAGCTGGCATCTCACTCTCTTTGAATCTTCTTTATCATGCTAGGATTAGCAGGAAAAAGCAAAAAATTTCAGAATTGCACCTTGCAATGTGGAGATATTACTGTTTGTGCATTTACAATATTCATTGATTTTTGCCATTGAAAAACATGTTTTTCATATACCAGAAATGTTTGAAGCTACTGACTGAATGAAAGGAGCTGGCATCTCACTCTCTTTGAATCTTCTTTATCATGCTAGGATTAACAGGAAAAAGCTAAAAATTTCAGAATTGCACCGTGCAATGTGGAGATATTACTGTTTGTGCATTTACAATATTCATTGATTTTTGCCATTGAAAAACATGTTTTTCATATACCAGAAATGTTTGAAGCTACTGACTGAATGAAAGGAGCTGGCATCTCACTCTCTTTGAATCTTCTTTATCATGCTAGGATTAGCAGGAAAAAGCAAAAAATTTCAGAATTGCACCTTGCAATGTGGAGATATTACTGTTTGTGCATTTACAATATTCATTGATTTTTGCCATTGAAAAACGTTTTTCATATACCAGAAATGTTTGAAGCTACTGACTGAATGAAAGGAGCTGGCATCTCACTCTCTTTGAATCTTCTTTATCATGCTAGGATTAACAGGAAAAAGCTAAAAATTTCAGAATTGCACCGTGCAATGTGGAGATATTACTGTTTGTGCATTTACAATATTCATTGATTTTTGCCATTGAAAAACATGTTTTTCATATACCAGAAATGTTTGAAGCTACTGACTGAATGAAAGGAGCTGGCATCTCACTCTCTTTGAATCTTCTTTATCATGCTAGGATTAGCAGGAAAAAGCAAAAAATTTCAGAATTGCACCTTGCAATGTGGAGATATTACTGTTTGTGCATTTACAATATTCATTGATTTTTGCCATTGAAAAACATGTTTTTCATATACCAGAAATGTTTGAAGCTACTGACTGAATGAAAGGAGCTGGCATCTCACTCTCTTTGAATCTTCTTTATCATGCTAGGATTAACAGGAAAAAGCTAAAAATTTCAGAATTGCACCGTGCAATGTGGAGATATTACTGTTTGTGCATTTACAATATTCATTGATTTTTGCCATTGAAAAACATGTTTTTCATATACCAGAAATGTTTGAAGCTACTGACTGAATGAAAGGAGCTGGCATCTCACTCTCTTTGAATCTTCTTTATCATGCTAGGATTAGCAGGAAAAAGCAAAAAATTTCAGAATTGCACCTTGCAATGTGGAGATATTACTGTTTGTGCATTTACAATATTCATTGATTTTTGCCATTGAAAAACGTTTTTCATATACCAGAAATGTTTGAAGCTACTGACTGAATGAAAGGAGCTGGCATCTCACTCTCTTTGAATCTTCTTTATCATGCTAGGATTAACAGGAAAAAGCTAAAAATTTCAGAATTGCACCGTGCAATGTGGAGATATTACTGTTTGTGCATTTACAATATTCATTGATTTTTGCCATTGAAAAACATGTTTTTCATATACCAGAAATGTTTGAAGCTACTGACTGAATGAAAGGAGCTGGCATCTCACTCTCTTTGAATCTTCTTTATCATGCTAGGATTAGCAGGAAAAAGCAAAAAATTTCAGAATTGCACCTTGCAATGTGGAGATATTACTGTTTGTGCATTTACAATATTCATTGATTTTTGCCATTGAAAAACATGTTTTTCATATACCAGAAATGTTTGAAGCTACTGACTGAATGAAAGGAGCTGGCATCTCACTCTCTTTGAATCTTCTTTATCATGCTAGGATTAACAGGAAAAAGCTAAAAATTTCAGAATTGCACCGTGCAATGTGGAGATATTACTGTTTGTGCATTTACAATATTCATTGATTTTTGCCATTGAAAAACATGTTTTTCATATACCAGAAATGTTTGAAGCTACTGACTGAATGAAAGGAGCTGGCATCTCACTCTCTTTGAATCTTCTTTATCATGCTAGGATTAGCAGGAAAAAGCAAAAAATTTCAGAATTGCACCTTGCAATGTGGAGATATTACTGTTTGTGCATTTACAATATTCATTGATTTTTGCCATTGAAAAACATGTTTTTCATATACCAGAAATGTTTGAAGCTACTGACTGAATGAAAGGAGCTGGCATCTCACTCTCTTTGAATCTTCTTTATCATGCTAGGATTAACAGGAAAAAGCTAAAAATTTCAGAATTGCACCGTGCAATGTGGAGATATTACTGTTTGTGCATTTACAATATTCATTGATTTTTGCCATTGAAAAACATGTTTTTCATATACCAGAAATGTTTGAAGCTACTGACTGAATGAAAGGAGCTGGCATCTCACTCTCTTTGAATCTTCTTTATCATGCTAGGATTAGCAGGAAAAAGCAAAAAATTTCAGAATTGCACCTTGCAATGTGGAGATATTACTGTTTGTGCATTTACAATATTCATTGATTTTTGCCATTGAAAAACGTTTTTCATATACCAGAAATGTTTGAAGCTACTGACTGAATGAAAGGAGCTGGCATCTCACTCTCTTTGAATCTTCTTTATCATGCTAGGATTAACAGGAAAAAGCTAAAAATTTCAGAATTGCACCGTGCAATGTGGAGATATTACTGTTTGTGCATGTACAATATTCATTGATTTTTGCCATTGAAAAACATGTTTTTCATATACCAGAAATGTTTGAAGCTACTGACTGAATGAAAGGAGCTGGCATCTCACTCTCTTTGAATCTTCTTTATCATGCTAGGATTAGCAGGAAAAAGCAAAAAATTTCAGAATTGCACCTTGCAATGTGGAGATATTACTGTTTGTGCATTTACAATATTCATTGATTTTTGCCATTGAAAAACATGTTTTTCATATACCAGAAATGTTTGAAGCTACTGACTGAATGAAAGGAGCTGGCATCTCACTCTCTTTGAATCTTCTTTATCATGCTAGGATTAACAGGAAAAAGCAAAAAATTTCAGAATTGCACCTTGCAATGTGGAGATATTACTGTTTGTGCATTTACAATATTCATTGATTTTTGCCATTGAAAAACATGTTTTTCATATACCAGAAATGTTTGAAGCTACTGACTGAATGAAAGGAGCTGGCATCTCACTCTCTTTGAATCTTCTTTATCATGCTAGGATTAACAGGAAAAAGCTAAAAATTTCAGAATTGCACCGTGCAATGTGGAGATATTACTGTTTGTGCATTTACAATATTCATTGATTTTTGCCATTGAAAAACATGTTTTTCATATACCAGAAATGTTTGAAGCTACTGACTGAATGAAAGGAGCTGGCATCTCACTCTCTTTGAATCTTCTTTATCATGCTAGGATTAGCAGGAAAAAGCAAAAAATTTCAGAATTGCACCTTGCAATGTGGAGATATTACTGTTTGTGCATTTACAATATTCATTGATTTTTGCCATTGAAAAACATGTTTTTCATATACCAGAAATGTTTGAAGCTACTGACTGAATGAAAGGAGCTGGCATCTCACTCTCTTTGAATCTTCTTTATCATGCTAGGATTAACAGGAAAAAGCTAAAAATTTCAGAATTGCACCGTGCAATGTGGAGATATTACTGTTTGTGCATTTACAATATTCATTGATTTTTGCCATTGAAAAACATGTTTTTCATATACCAGAAATGTTTGAAGCTACTGACTGAATGAAAGGAGCTGGCATCTCACTCTCTTTGAGTCTTCTTTATCATGCTAGGATTAGCAGGAAAAAGCAAAAAATTTCAGAATTGCACCTTGCAATGTGGAGATATTACTGTTTGTGCATTTACAATATTCATTGATTTTTGCCATTGAAAAATATGTTTTTCATATACCAGAAATGTTTGAAGCTACTGACTGAATGAAAGGAGCTGGCATCTCACTCTCTTTGAATCTTCTTTATCATGCTAGGATTAACAAGAAAAAGCTAAAAATTTCAGAATTGCACCGTGCAATGTGGAGATATTACTGTTTGTGCATTTACAATATTCATTGATTTTTGCCATTGAAAAACATGTTTTTCATATACCAGAAATGTTTGAAGCTACTGACTGAATGAAAGGAGCTGGCATCTCACTCTCTTTGAATCTTTATCATGCTAGGATTAGCAGGAAAAAGCAAAAAATTTCAGAATTGCACCTTGCAATGTGGAGATATTACTGTTTGTGCATTTACAATATTCATTGATTTTTGCCATTGAAAAACATGTTTTTCATATACCAGAAATGTTTGAAGCTACTGACTGAATGAAAGGAGCTGGCATCTCACTCTCTTTGAATCTTCTTTATCATGCTAGGATTAACAAGAAAAAGCTAAAAATTTCAGAATTGCACCGTGCAATGTGGAGATATTACTGTTTGTGCATTTACAATATTCATTGATTTTTGCCATTGAAAAACATGTTTTTCATATACCAGAAATGTTTGAAGCTACTGACTGAATGAAAGGAGCTGGCATCTCACTCTCTTTGAATCTTCTTTATCATGCTAGGATTAACAGGAAAAAGCTAAAAATTTCAGAATTGCACCGTGCAATGTGGAGATATTACTGTTTGTGCATTTACAATATTCATTGATTTTTGCCATTGAAAAACATGTTTTTCATATACCAGAAATGTTTGAAGCTACTGACTGAATGAAAGGAGCTGGCATCTCACTCTCTTTGAATCTTCTTTATCATGCTAGGATTAGCAGGAAAAAGCAAAAAATTTCAGAATTGCACCTTGCAATGTGGAGATATTACTGTTTGTGCATTTACAATATTCATTGATTTTTGCCATTGAAAAACGTTTTTCATATACCAGAAATGTTTGAAGCTACTGACTGAATGAAAGGAGCTGGCATCTCACTCTCTTTGAATCTTCTTTATCATGCTAGGATTAACAGGAAAAAGCTAAAAATTTCAGAATTGCACCGTGCAATGTGGAGATATTACTGTTTGTGCATTTACAATATTCATTGATTTTTGCCATTGAAAAACATGTTTTTCATATACCAGAAATGTTTGAAGCTACTGACTGAATGAAAGGAGCTGGCATCTCACTCTCTTTGAATCTTCTTTATCATGCTAGGATTAGCAGGAAAAAGCAAAAAATTTCAGAATTGCACCTTGCAATGTGGAGATATTACTGTTTGTGCATTTACAATATTCATTGATTTTTGCCATTGAAAAACATGTTTTTCATATACCAGAAATGTTTGAAGCTACTGACTGAATGAAAGGAGCTGGCATCTCACTCTCTTTGAATCTTCTTTATCATGCTAGGATTAACAGGAAAAAGCAAAAAATTTCAGAATTGCACCTTGCAATGTGGAGATATTACTGTTTGTGCATTTACAATATTCATTGATTTTTGCCATTGAAAAACATGTTTTTCATATACCAGAAATGTTTGAAGCTACTGACTGAATGAAAGGAGCTGGCATCTCACTCTCTTTGAATCTTCTTTATCATGCTAGGATTAGCAGGAAAAAGCAAAAAATTTCAGAATCGCACCTTGCAATGTGGAGATATTACTGTTTGTGCATTTACAATATTCATTGATTTTTGCCATTGAAAAACGTTTTTCATATACCAGAAATGTTTGAAGCTACTGACTGAATGAAAGGAGCTGGCATCTCACTCTCTTTGAATCTTCTTTATCATGCTAGGATTAACAGGAAAAAGCTAAAAATTTCAGAATTGCACCGTGCAATGTGGAGATATTACTGTTTGTGCATTTACAATATTCATTGATTTTTGCCATTGAAAAACATGTTTTTCATATACCAGAAATGTTTGAAGCTACTGACTGAATGAAAGGAGCTGGCATCTCACTCTCTTTGAATCTTCTTTATCATGCTAGGATTAGCAGGAAAAAGCAAAAAATTTCAGAATTGCACCTTGCAATGTGGAGATATTACTGTTTGTGCATTTACAATATTCATTGATTTTTGCCATTGAAAAACATGTTTTTCATATACCAGAAATGTTTGAAGCTACTGACTGAATGAAAGGAGCTGGCATCTCACTCTCTTTGAATCTTCTTTATCATGCTAGGATTAACAGGAAAAAGCTAAAAATTTCAGAATTGCACCGTGCAATGTGGAGATATTACTGTTTGTGCATTTACAATATTCATTGATTTTTGCCATTGAAAAACATGTTTTTCATATACCAGAAATGTTTGAAGCTACTGACTGAATGAAAGGAGCTGGCATCTCACTCTCTTTGAATCTTCTTTATCATGCTAGGATTAACAGGAAAAAGCTAAAAATTTCAGAATTGCACCGTGCAATGTGGAGATATTACTGTTTGTGCATTTACAATATTCATTGATTTTTGCCATTGAAAAACATGTTTTTCATATACCAGAAATGTTTGAAGCTACTGACTGAATGAAAGGAGCTGGCATCTCACTCTCTTTGAATCTTCTTTATCATGCTAGGATTAGCAGGAAAAAGCAAAAAATTTCAGAATCGCACCTTGCAATGTGGAGATATTACTGTTTGTGCATTTACAATATTCATTGATTTTTGCCATTGAAAAACATGTTTTTCATATACCAGAAATGTTTGAAGCTACTGACTGAATGAAAGGAGCTGGCATCTCACTCTCTTTGAATCTTCTTTATCATGCTAGGATTAACAGGAAAAAGCTAAAAATTTCAGAATTGCACCGTGCAATGTGGAGATATTACTGTTTGTGCATTTACAATATTCATTGATTTTTGCCATTGAAAAACATGTTTTTCATATACCAGAAATGTTTGAAGCTACTGACTGAATGAAAGGAGCTGGCATCTCACTCTCTTTGAATCTTCTTTATCATGCTAGGATTAGCAGGAAAAAGCAAAAAATTTCAGAATTGCACCTTGCAATGTGGAGATATTACTGTTTGTGCATTTACAATATTCATTGATTTTTGCCATTGAAAAACATGTTTTTCATATACCAGAAATGTTTGAAGCTACTGACTGAATGAAAGGAGCTGGCATCTCACTCTCTTTGAATCTTCTTTATCATGCTAGGATTAACAGGAAAAAGCAAAAAATTTCAGAATTGCACCTTGCAATGTGGAGATATTACTGTTTGTGCATTTACAATATTCATTGATTTTTGCCATTGAAAAACATGTTTTTCATATACCAGAAATGTTTGAAGCTACTGACTGAATGAAAGGAGCTGGCATCTCACTCTCTTTGAATCTTCTTTATCATGCTAGGATTAGCAGGAAAAAGCAAAAAATTTCAGAATTGCACCTTGCAATGTGGAGATATTACTGTTTGTGCATTTACAATATTCATTGATTTTTGCCATTGAAAAACATGTTTTTCATATACCAGAAATGTTTGAAGCTACTGACTGAATGAAAGGAGCTGGCATCTCACTCTCTTTGAATCTTCTTTATCATGCTAGGATTAACAGGAAAAAGCTAAAAATTTCAGAATTGCACCGTGCAATGTGGAGATATTACTGTTTGTGCATTTACAATATTCATTGATTTTTGCCATTGAAAAACATGTTTTTCATATACCAGAAATGTTTGAAGCTACTGACTGAATGAAAGGAGCTGGCATCTCACTCTCTTTGAATCTTCTTTATCATGCTAGGATTAGCAGGAAAAAGCAAAAAATTTCAGAATTGCACCTTGCAATGTGGAGATATTACTGTTTGTGCATTTACAATATTCATTGATTTTTGCCATTGAAAAACGTTTTTCATATACCAGAAATGTTTGAAGCTACTGACTGAATGAAAGGAGCTGGCATCTCACTCTCTTTGAATCTTCTTTATCATGCTAGGATTAACAGGAAAAAGCTAAAAATTTCAGAATTGCACCGTGCAATGTGGAGATATTACTGTTTGTGCATTTACAATATTCATTGATTTTTGCCATTGAAAAACATGTTTTTCATATACCAGAAATGTTTGAAGCTACTGACTGAATGAAAGGAGCTGGCATCTCACTCTCTTTGAATCTTCTTTATCATGCTAGGATTAGCAGGAAAAAGCAAAAAATTTCAGAATTGCACCTTGCAATGTGGAGATATTACTGTTTGTGCATTTACAATATTCATTGATTTTTGCCATTGAAAAACGTTTTTCATATACCAGAAATGTTTGAAGCTACTGACTGAATGAAAGGAGCTGGCATCTCACTCTCTTTGAATCTTCTTTATCATGCTAGGATTAACAGGAAAAAGCTAAAAATTTCAGAATTGCACCGTGCAATGTGGAGATATTACTGTTTGTGCATTTACAATATTCATTGATTTTTGCCATTGAAAAACATGTTTTTCATATACCAGAAATGTTTGAAGCTACTGACTGAATGAAAGGAGCTGGCATCTCACTCTCTTTGAATCTTCTTTATCATGCTAGGATTAGCAGGAAAAAGCAAAAAATTTCAGAATTGCACCTTGCAATGTGGAGATATTACTGTTTGTGCATTTACAATATTCATTGATTTTTGCCATTGAAAAACATGTTTTTCATATACCAGAAATGTTTGAAGCTACTGACTGAATGAAAGGAGCTGGCATCTCACTCTCTTTGAATCTTCTTTATCATGCTAGGATTAACAGGAAAAAGCTAAAAATTTCAGAATTGCACCGTGCAATGTGGAGATATTACTGTTTGTGCATTTACAATATTCATTGATTTTTGCCATTGAAAAACATGTTTTTCATATACCAGAAATGTTTGAAGCTACTGACTGAATGAAAGGAGCTGGCATCTCACTCTCTTTGAATCTTCTTTATCATGCTAGGATTAACAGGAAAAAGCTAAAAATTTCAGAATTGCACCGTGCAATGTGGAGATATTACTGTTTGTGCATTTACAATATTCATTGATTTTTGCCATTGAAAAACATGTTTTTCATATACCAGAAATGTTTGAAGCTACTGACTGAATGAAAGGAGCTGGCATCTCACTCTCTTTGAATCTTCTTTATCATGCTAGGATTAGCAGGAAAAAGCAAAAAATTTCAGAATCGCACCTTGCAATGTGGAGATATTACTGTTTGTGCATTTACAATATTCATTGATTTTTGCCATTGAAAAACGTTTTTCATATACCAGAAATGTTTGAAGCTACTGACTGAATGAAAGGAGCTGGCATCTCACTCTCTTTGAATCTTCTTTATCATGCTAGGATTAACAGGAAAAAGCTAAAAATTTCAGAATTGCACCGTGCAATGTGGAGATATTACTGTTTGTGCATTTACAATATTCATTGATTTTTGCCATTGAAAAACATGTTTTTCATATACCAGAAATGTTTGAAGCTACTGACTGAATGAAAGGAGCTGGCATCTCACTCTCTTTGAATCTTCTTTATCATGCTAGGATTAGCAGGAAAAAGCAAAAAATTTCAGAATTGCACCTTGCAATGTGGAGATATTACTGTTTGTGCATTTACAATATTCATTGATTTTTGCCATTGAAAAACATGTTTTTCATATACCAGAAATGTTTGAAGCTACTGACTGAATGAAAGGAGCTGGCATCTCACTCTCTTTGAATCTTCTTTATCATGCTAGGATTAACAGGAAAAAGCTAAAAATTTCAGAATTGCACCGTGCAATGTGGAGATATTACTGTTTGTGCATTTACAATATTCATTGATTTTTGCCATTGAAAAACATGTTTTTCATATACCAGAAATGTTTGAAGCTACTGACTGAATGAAAGGAGCTGGCATCTCACTCTCTTTGAATCTTCTTTATCATGCTAGGATTAACAGGAAAAAGCTAAAAATTTCAGAATTGCACCGTGCAATGTGGAGATATTACTGTTTGTGCATTTACAATATTCATTGATTTTTGCCATTGAAAAACATGTTTTTCATATACCAGAAATGTTTGAAGCTACTGACTGAATGAAAGGAGCTGGCATCTCACTCTCTTTGAATCTTCTTTATCATGCTAGGATTAGCAGGAAAAAGCAAAAAATTTCAGAATCGCACCTTGCAATGTGGAGATATTACTGTTTGTGCATTTACAATATTCATTGATTTTTGCCATTGAAAAACATGTTTTTCATATACCAGAAATGTTTGAAGCTACTGACTGAATGAAAGGAGCTGGCATCTCACTCTCTTTGAATCTTCTTTATCATGCTAGGATTAACAGGAAAAAGCTAAAAATTTCAGAATTGCACCGTGCAATGTGGAGATATTACTGTTTGTGCATTTACAATATTCATTGATTTTTGCCATTGAAAAACATGTTTTTCATATACCAGAAATGTTTGAAGCTACTGACTGAATGAAAGGAGCTGGCATCTCACTCTCTTTGAATCTTCTTTATCATGCTAGGATTAGCAGGAAAAAGCAAAAAATTTCAGAATTGCACCTTGCAATGTGGAGATATTACTGTTTGTGCATTTACAATATTCATTGATTTTTGCCATTGAAAAACATGTTTTTCATATACCAGAAATGTTTGAAGCTACTGACTGAATGAAAGGAGCTGGCATCTCACTCTCTTTGAATCTTCTTTATCATGCTAGGATTAACAGGAAAAAGCAAAAAATTTCAGAATTGCACCTTGCAATGTGGAGATATTACTGTTTGTGCATTTACAATATTCATTGATTTTTGCCATTGAAAAACATGTTTTTCATATACCAGAAATGTTTGAAGCTACTGACTGAATGAAAGGAGCTGGCATCTCACTCTCTTTGAATCTTCTTTATCATGCTAGGATTAGCAGGAAAAAGCAAAAAATTTCAGAATTGCACCTTGCAATGTGGAGATATTACTGTTTGTGCATTTACAATATTCATTGATTTTTGCCATTGAAAAACATGTTTTTCATATACCAGAAATGTTTGAAGCTACTGACTGAATGAAAGGAGCTGGCATCTCACTCTCTTTGAATCTTCTTTATCATGCTAGGATTAACAGGAAAAAGCTAAAAATTTCAGAATTGCACCGTGCAATGTGGAGATATTACTGTTTGTGCATTTACAATATTCATTGATTTTTGCCATTGAAAAACATGTTTTTCATATACCAGAAATGTTTGAAGCTACTGACTGAATGAAAGGAGCTGGCATCTCACTCTCTTTGAATCTTCTTTATCATGCTAGGATTAGCAGGAAAAAGCAAAAAATTTCAGAATTGCACCTTGCAATGTGGAGATATTACTGTTTGTGCATTTACAATATTCATTGATTTTTGCCATTGAAAAACGTTTTTCATATACCAGAAATGTTTGAAGCTACTGACTGAATGAAAGGAGCTGGCATCTCACTCTCTTTGAATCTTCTTTATCATGCTAGGATTAACAGGAAAAAGCTAAAAATTTCAGAATTGCACCGTGCAATGTGGAGATATTACTGTTTGTGCATTTACAATATTCATTGATTTTTGCCATTGAAAAACATGTTTTTCATATACCAGAAATGTTTGAAGCTACTGACTGAATGAAAGGAGCTGGCATCTCACTCTCTTTGAATCTTCTTTATCATGCTAGGATTAGCAGGAAAAAGCAAAAAATTTCAGAATTGCACCTTGCAATGTGGAGATATTACTGTTTGTGCATTTACAATATTCATTGATTTTTGCCATTGAAAAACATGTTTTTCATATACCAGAAATGTTTGAAGCTACTGACTGAATGAAAGGAGCTGGCATCTCACTCTCTTTGAATCTTCTTTATCATGCTAGGATTAACAGGAAAAAGCAAAAAATTTCAGAATTGCACCTTGCAATGTGGAGATATTACTGTTTGTGCATTTACAATATTCATTGATTTTTGCCATTGAAAAACATGTTTTTCATATACCAGAAATGTTTGAAGCTACTGACTGAATGAAAGGAGCTGGCATCTCACTCTCTTTGAATCTTCTTTATCATGCTAGGATTAGCAGGAAAAAGCAAAAAATTTCAGAATTGCACCTTGCAATGTGGAGATATTACTGTTTGTGCATTTACAATATTCATTGATTTTTGCCATTGAAAAACATGTTTTTCATATACCAGAAATGTTTGAAGCTACTGACTGAATGAAAGGAGCTGGCATCTCACTCTCTTTGAATCTTCTTTATCATGCTAGGATTAACAGGAAAAAGCTAAAAATTTCAGAATTGCACCGTGCAATGTGGAGATATTACTGTTTGTGCATTTACAATATTCATTGATTTTTGCCATTGAAAAACATGTTTTTCATATACCAGAAATGTTTGAAGCTACTGACTGAATGAAAGGAGCTGGCATCTCACTCTCTTTGAATCTTCTTTATCATGCTAGGATTAGCAGGAAAAAGCAAAAAATTTCAGAATTGCACCTTGCAATGTGGAGATATTACTGTTTGTGCATTTACAATATTCATTGATTTTTGCCATTGAAAAACGTTTTTCATATACCAGAAATGTTTGAAGCTACTGACTGAATGAAAGGAGCTGGCATCTCACTCTCTTTGAATCTTCTTTATCATGCTAGGATTAACAGGAAAAAGCTAAAAATTTCAGAATTGCACCGTGCAATGTGGAGATATTACTGTTTGTGCATTTACAATATTCATTGATTTTTGCCATTGAAAAACATGTTTTTCATATACCAGAAATGTTTGAAGCTACTGACTGAATGAAAGGAGCTGGCATCTCACTCTCTTTGAATCTTCTTTATCATGCTAGGATTAGCAGGAAAAAGCAAAAAATTTCAGAATTGCACCTTGCAATGTGGAGATATTACTGTTTGTGCATTTACAATATTCATTGATTTTTGCCATTGAAAAACATGTTTTTCATATACCAGAAATGTTTGAAGCTACTGACTGAATGAAAGGAGCTGGCATCTCACTCTCTTTGAATCTTCTTTATCATGCTAGGATTAACAGGAAAAAGCTAAAAATTTCAGAATTGCACCGTGCAATGTGGAGATATTACTGTTTGTGCATTTACAATATTCATTGATTTTTGCCATTGAAAAACATGTTTTTCATATACCAGAAATGTTTGAAGCTACTGACTGAATGAAAGGAGCTGGCATCTCACTCTCTTTGAATCTTCTTTATCATGCTAGGATTAGCAGGAAAAAGCAAAAAATTTCAGAATTGCACCTTGCAATGTGGAGATATTACTGTTTGTGCATTTACAATATTCATTGATTTTTGCCATTGAAAAACGTTTTTCATATACCAGAAATGTTTGAAGCTACTGACTGAATGAAAGGAGCTGGCATCTCACTCTCTTTGAATCTTCTTTATCATGCTAGGATTAACAGGAAAAAGCTAAAAATTTCAGAATTGCACCGTGCAATGTGGAGATATTACTGTTTGTGCATTTACAATATTCATTGATTTTTGCCATTGAAAAACATGTTTTTCATATACCAGAAATGTTTGAAGCTACTGACTGAATGAAAGGAGCTGGCATCTCACTCTCTTTGAATCTTCTTTATCATGCTAGGATTAGCAGGAAAAAGCAAAAAATTTCAGAATTGCACCTTGCAATGTGGAGATATTACTGTTTGTGCATTTACAATATTCATTGATTTTTGCCATTGAAAAACATGTTTTTCATATACCAGAAATGTTTGAAGCTACTGACTGAATGAAAGGAGCTGGCATCTCACTCTCTTTGAATCTTCTTTATCATGCTAGGATTAACAGGAAAAAGCTAAAAATTTCAGAATTGCACCGTGCAATGTGGAGATATTACTGTTTGTGCATTTACAATATTCATTGATTTTTGCCATTGAAAAACATGTTTTTCATATACCAGAAATGTTTGAAGCTACTGACTGAATGAAAGGAGCTGGCATCTCACTCTCTTTGAATCTTCTTTATCATGCTAGGATTAGCAGGAAAAAGCAAAAAATTTCAGAATTGCACCTTGCAATGTGGAGATATTACTGTTTGTGCATTTACAATATTCATTGATTTTTGCCATTGAAAAACATGTTTTTCATATACCAGAAATGTTTGAAGCTACTGACTGAATGAAAGGAGCTGGCATCTCACTCTCTTTGAATCTTCTTTATCATGCTAGGATTAACAGGAAAAAGCTAAAAATTTCAGAATTGCACCGTGCAATGTGGAGATATTACTGTTTGTGCATTTACAATATTCATTGATTTTTGCCATTGAAAAACATGTTTTTCATATACCAGAAATGTTTGAAGCTACTGACTGAATGAAAGGAGCTGGCATCTCACTCTCTTTGAATCTTCTTTATCATGCTAGGATTAGCAGGAAAAAGCAAAAAATTTCAGAATTGCACCTTGCAATGTGGAGATATTACTGTTTGTGCATTTACAATATTCATTGATTTTTGCCATTGAAAAACGTTTTTCATATACCAGAAATGTTTGAAGCTACTGACTGAATGAAAGGAGCTGGCATCTCACTCTCTTTGAATCTTCTTTATCATGCTAGGATTAACAGGAAAAAGCTAAAAATTTCAGAATTGCACCGTGCAATGTGGAGATATTACTGTTTGTGCATGTACAATATTCATTGATTTTTGCCATTGAAAAACATGTTTTTCATATACCAGAAATGTTTGAAGCTACTGACTGAATGAAAGGAGCTGGCATCTCACTCTCTTTGAATCTTCTTTATCATGCTAGGATTAGCAGGAAAAAGCAAAAAATTTCAGAATTGCACCTTGCAATGTGGAGATATTACTGTTTGTGCATTTACAATATTCATTGATTTTTGCCATTGAAAAACATGTTTTTCATATACCAGAAATGTTTGAAGCTACTGACTGAATGAAAGGAGCTGGCATCTCACTCTCTTTGAATCTTCTTTATCATGCTAGGATTAACAGGAAAAAGCAAAAAATTTCAGAATTGCACCTTGCAATGTGGAGATATTACTGTTTGTGCATTTACAATATTCATTGATTTTTGCCATTGAAAAACATGTTTTTCATATACCAGAAATGTTTGAAGCTACTGACTGAATGAAAGGAGCTGGCATCTCACTCTCTTTGAATCTTCTTTATCATGCTAGGATTAACAGGAAAAAGCTAAAAATTTCAGAATTGCACCGTGCAATGTGGAGATATTACTGTTTGTGCATTTACAATATTCATTGATTTTTGCCATTGAAAAACATGTTTTTCATATACCAGAAATGTTTGAAGCTACTGACTGAATGAAAGGAGCTGGCATCTCACTCTCTTTGAATCTTCTTTATCATGCTAGGATTAGCAGGAAAAAGCAAAAAATTTCAGAATTGCACCTTGCAATGTGGAGATATTACTGTTTGTGCATTTACAATATTCATTGATTTTTGCCATTGAAAAACATGTTTTTCATATACCAGAAATGTTTGAAGCTACTGACTGAATGAAAGGAGCTGGCATCTCACTCTCTTTGAATCTTCTTTATCATGCTAGGATTAACAGGAAAAAGCTAAAAATTTCAGAATTGCACCGTGCAATGTGGAGATATTACTGTTTGTGCATTTACAATATTCATTGATTTTTGCCATTGAAAAACATGTTTTTCATATACCAGAAATGTTTGAAGCTACTGACTGAATGAAAGGAGCTGGCATCTCACTCTCTTTGAGTCTTCTTTATCATGCTAGGATTAGCAGGAAAAAGCAAAAAATTTCAGAATTGCACCTTGCAATGTGGAGATATTACTGTTTGTGCATTTACAATATTCATTGATTTTTGCCATTGAAAAATATGTTTTTCATATACCAGAAATGTTTGAAGCTACTGACTGAATGAAAGGAGCTGGCATCTCACTCTCTTTGAATCTTCTTTATCATGCTAGGATTAACAAGAAAAAGCTAAAAATTTCAGAATTGCACCGTGCAATGTGGAGATATTACTGTTTGTGCATTTACAATATTCATTGATTTTTGCCATTGAAAAACATGTTTTTCATATACCAGAAATGTTTGAAGCTACTGACTGAATGAAAGGAGCTGGCATCTCACTCTCTTTGAATCTTTATCATGCTAGGATTAGCAGGAAAAAGCAAAAAATTTCAGAATTGCACCTTGCAATGTGGAGATATTACTGTTTGTGCATTTACAATATTCATTGATTTTTGCCATTGAAAAACATGTTTTTCATATACCAGAAATGTTTGAAGCTACTGACTGAATGAAAGGAGCTGGCATCTCACTCTCTTTGAATCTTCTTTATCATGCTAGGATTAACAAGAAAAAGCTAAAAATTTCAGAATTGCACCGTGCAATGTGGAGATATTACTGTTTGTGCATTTACAATATTCATTGATTTTTGCCATTGAAAAACATGTTTTTCATATACCAGAAATGTTTGAAGCTACTGACTGAATGAAAGGAGCTGGCATCTCACTCTCTTTGAATCTTCTTTATCATGCTAGGATTAACAGGAAAAAGCTAAAAATTTCAGAATTGCACCGTGCAATGTGGAGATATTACTGTTTGTGCATTTACAATATTCATTGATTTTTGCCATTGAAAAACATGTTTTTCATATACCAGAAATGTTTGAAGCTACTGACTGAATGAAAGGAGCTGGCATCTCACTCTCTTTGAATCTTCTTTATCATGCTAGGATTAGCAGGAAAAAGCAAAAAATTTCAGAATTGCACCTTGCAATGTGGAGATATTACTGTTTGTGCATTTACAATATTCATTGATTTTTGCCATTGAAAAACGTTTTTCATATACCAGAAATGTTTGAAGCTACTGACTGAATGAAAGGAGCTGGCATCTCACTCTCTTTGAATCTTCTTTATCATGCTAGGATTAACAGGAAAAAGCTAAAAATTTCAGAATTGCACCGTGCAATGTGGAGATATTACTGTTTGTGCATTTACAATATTCATTGATTTTTGCCATTGAAAAACATGTTTTTCATATACCAGAAATGTTTGAAGCTACTGACTGAATGAAAGGAGCTGGCATCTCACTCTCTTTGAATCTTCTTTATCATGCTAGGATTAGCAGGAAAAAGCAAAAAATTTCAGAATTGCACCTTGCAATGTGGAGATATTACTGTTTGTGCATTTACAATATTCATTGATTTTTGCCATTGAAAAACATGTTTTTCATATACCAGAAATGTTTGAAGCTACTGACTGAATGAAAGGAGCTGGCATCTCACTCTCTTTGAATCTTCTTTATCATGCTAGGATTAACAGGAAAAAGCAAAAAATTTCAGAATTGCACCTTGCAATGTGGAGATATTACTGTTTGTGCATTTACAATATTCATTGATTTTTGCCATTGAAAAACATGTTTTTCATATACCAGAAATGTTTGAAGCTACTGACTGAATGAAAGGAGCTGGCATCTCACTCTCTTTGAATCTTCTTTATCATGCTAGGATTAGCAGGAAAAAGCAAAAAATTTCAGAATCGCACCTTGCAATGTGGAGATATTACTGTTTGTGCATTTACAATATTCATTGATTTTTGCCATTGAAAAACGTTTTTCATATACCAGAAATGTTTGAAGCTACTGACTGAATGAAAGGAGCTGGCATCTCACTCTCTTTGAATCTTCTTTATCATGCTAGGATTAACAGGAAAAAGCTAAAAATTTCAGAATTGCACCGTGCAATGTGGAGATATTACTGTTTGTGCATTTACAATATTCATTGATTTTTGCCATTGAAAAACATGTTTTTCATATACCAGAAATGTTTGAAGCTACTGACTGAATGAAAGGAGCTGGCATCTCACTCTCTTTGAATCTTCTTTATCATGCTAGGATTAGCAGGAAAAAGCAAAAAATTTCAGAATTGCACCTTGCAATGTGGAGATATTACTGTTTGTGCATTTACAATATTCATTGATTTTTGCCATTGAAAAACATGTTTTTCATATACCAGAAATGTTTGAAGCTACTGACTGAATGAAAGGAGCTGGCATCTCACTCTCTTTGAATCTTCTTTATCATGCTAGGATTAACAGGAAAAAGCTAAAAATTTCAGAATTGCACCGTGCAATGTGGAGATATTACTGTTTGTGCATTTACAATATTCATTGATTTTTGCCATTGAAAAACATGTTTTTCATATACCAGAAATGTTTGAAGCTACTGACTGAATGAAAGGAGCTGGCATCTCACTCTCTTTGAATCTTCTTTATCATGCTAGGATTAACAGGAAAAAGCTAAAAATTTCAGAATTGCACCGTGCAATGTGGAGATATTACTGTTTGTGCATTTACAATATTCATTGATTTTTGCCATTGAAAAACATGTTTTTCATATACCAGAAATGTTTGAAGCTACTGACTGAATGAAAGGAGCTGGCATCTCACTCTCTTTGAATCTTCTTTATCATGCTAGGATTAGCAGGAAAAAGCAAAAAATTTCAGAATCGCACCTTGCAATGTGGAGATATTACTGTTTGTGCATTTACAATATTCATTGATTTTTGCCATTGAAAAACATGTTTTTCATATACCAGAAATGTTTGAAGCTACTGACTGAATGAAAGGAGCTGGCATCTCACTCTCTTTGAATCTTCTTTATCATGCTAGGATTAACAGGAAAAAGCTAAAAATTTCAGAATTGCACCGTGCAATGTGGAGATATTACTGTTTGTGCATTTACAATATTCATTGATTTTTGCCATTGAAAAACATGTTTTTCATATACCAGAAATGTTTGAAGCTACTGACTGAATGAAAGGAGCTGGCATCTCACTCTCTTTGAATCTTCTTTATCATGCTAGGATTAGCAGGAAAAAGCAAAAAATTTCAGAATTGCACCTTGCAATGTGGAGATATTACTGTTTGTGCATTTACAATATTCATTGATTTTTGCCATTGAAAAACATGTTTTTCATATACCAGAAATGTTTGAAGCTACTGACTGAATGAAAGGAGCTGGCATCTCACTCTCTTTGAATCTTCTTTATCATGCTAGGATTAACAGGAAAAAGCAAAAAATTTCAGAATTGCACCTTGCAATGTGGAGATATTACTGTTTGTGCATTTACAATATTCATTGATTTTTGCCATTGAAAAACATGTTTTTCATATACCAGAAATGTTTGAAGCTACTGACTGAATGAAAGGAGCTGGCATCTCACTCTCTTTGAATCTTCTTTATCATGCTAGGATTAGCAGGAAAAAGCAAAAAATTTCAGAATTGCACCTTGCAATGTGGAGATATTACTGTTTGTGCATTTACAATATTCATTGATTTTTGCCATTGAAAAACATGTTTTTCATATACCAGAAATGTTTGAAGCTACTGACTGAATGAAAGGAGCTGGCATCTCACTCTCTTTGAATCTTCTTTATCATGCTAGGATTAACAGGAAAAAGCTAAAAATTTCAGAATTGCACCGTGCAATGTGGAGATATTACTGTTTGTGCATTTACAATATTCATTGATTTTTGCCATTGAAAAACATGTTTTTCATATACCAGAAATGTTTGAAGCTACTGACTGAATGAAAGGAGCTGGCATCTCACTCTCTTTGAATCTTCTTTATCATGCTAGGATTAGCAGGAAAAAGCAAAAAATTTCAGAATTGCACCTTGCAATGTGGAGATATTACTGTTTGTGCATTTACAATATTCATTGATTTTTGCCATTGAAAAACGTTTTTCATATACCAGAAATGTTTGAAGCTACTGACTGAATGAAAGGAGCTGGCATCTCACTCTCTTTGAATCTTCTTTATCATGCTAGGATTAACAGGAAAAAGCTAAAAATTTCAGAATTGCACCGTGCAATGTGGAGATATTACTGTTTGTGCATTTACAATATTCATTGATTTTTGCCATTGAAAAACATGTTTTTCATATACCAGAAATGTTTGAAGCTACTGACTGAATGAAAGGAGCTGGCATCTCACTCTCTTTGAATCTTCTTTATCATGCTAGGATTAGCAGGAAAAAGCAAAAAATTTCAGAATTGCACCTTGCAATGTGGAGATATTACTGTTTGTGCATTTACAATATTCATTGATTTTTGCCATTGAAAAACATGTTTTTCATATACCAGAAATGTTTGAAGCTACTGACTGAATGAAAGGAGCTGGCATCTCACTCTCTTTGAATCTTCTTTATCATGCTAGGATTAACAGGAAAAAGCAAAAAATTTCAGAATTGCACCTTGCAATGTGGAGATATTACTGTTTGTGCATTTACAATATTCATTGATTTTTGCCATTGAAAAACATGTTTTTCATATACCAGAAATGTTTGAAGCTACTGACTGAATGAAAGGAGCTGGCATCTCACTCTCTTTGAATCTTCTTTATCATGCTAGGATTAGCAGGAAAAAGCAAAAAATTTCAGAATTGCACCTTGCAATGTGGAGATATTACTGTTTGTGCATTTACAATATTCATTGATTTTTGCCATTGAAAAACATGTTTTTCATATACCAGAAATGTTTGAAGCTACTGACTGAATGAAAGGAGCTGGCATCTCACTCTCTTTGAATCTTCTTTATCATGCTAGGATTAACAGGAAAAAGCTAAAAATTTCAGAATTGCACCGTGCAATGTGGAGATATTACTGTTTGTGCATTTACAATATTCATTGATTTTTGCCATTGAAAAACATGTTTTTCATATACCAGAAATGTTTGAAGCTACTGACTGAATGAAAGGAGCTGGCATCTCACTCTCTTTGAATCTTCTTTATCATGCTAGGATTAGCAGGAAAAAGCAAAAAATTTCAGAATTGCACCTTGCAATGTGGAGATATTACTGTTTGTGCATTTACAATATTCATTGATTTTTGCCATTGAAAAACGTTTTTCATATACCAGAAATGTTTGAAGCTACTGACTGAATGAAAGGAGCTGGCATCTCACTCTCTTTGAATCTTCTTTATCATGCTAGGATTAACAGGAAAAAGCTAAAAATTTCAGAATTGCACCGTGCAATGTGGAGATATTACTGTTTGTGCATTTACAATATTCATTGATTTTTGCCATTGAAAAACATGTTTTTCATATACCAGAAATGTTTGAAGCTACTGACTGAATGAAAGGAGCTGGCATCTCACTCTCTTTGAATCTTCTTTATCATGCTAGGATTAGCAGGAAAAAGCAAAAAATTTCAGAATTGCACCTTGCAATGTGGAGATATTACTGTTTGTGCATTTACAATATTCATTGATTTTTGCCATTGAAAAACATGTTTTTCATATACCAGAAATGTTTGAAGCTACTGACTGAATGAAAGGAGCTGGCATCTCACTCTCTTTGAATCTTCTTTATCATGCTAGGATTAACAGGAAAAAGCT
>NW_027368953.1:0-46142 GCF_046119375.1 Phyllobates terribilis | reverse complement strand
TGAAAAACGTTCAGAAATGATTGAAGCTACTGACTGAATGAAAGGAGCTGGCATCTCACTCTCTTTGAATATTCTTTATCATGCTAAGAGGAGCAGGAAAAAGCAAAAAATTTCAGAATTGCGCCTTGCAATGCGGAGAAATTAGTGTTTGTGCATTTACAAAATTCATTGATTTTTGCCATTGAAAAACATCATGTTATTCATTTACCAGAAATGATTGAAGCTACTGACTGAATGAAAGGAGCTGGCATCTCACTCTCTTTGAAACTTCTTTATCATGCTAAGAGGAGCAGGAAAAAGCAAAAAATTTCAGAATTGCACCTTGCAATGCGGAGAAATTACTGTTTGTGCATTTACAATATTCATTGATTTTTGCCATTGAAAAACGTCCAGAAATGATTGAAGCTACTGACTGAATGAAAGGAGCTGGCATCTCACTCTCTTTGAATCTTCTTTATCATGCTAAGAGGAGCAGGAAAAAGCAAAAAATTTCAGAATTGCACCTTGCAATGCGGAGAAATTACTGTTTGTGCATTTACAATATTCATTGATTTTTACCATTGAAAATCGTCCAGAAATGATTGAAGCTACTGACTGAATGAAAGTAGCTGGCATCTCACTCTCTTTGAATCTTCTTTATCATGCTAAGAGGAGCAGGAAAAAGCAAAAAATTTCAGAATTGCACCTTGCAATGCGGAGAAATTACTGTTTGTGCATTTACAATATTCATTGATTTTTGCCATTGAAAAACGTCCAGAAATGATTGAAGCTACTGACTGAATGAAAGGAGCTGGCATCTCACTCTCTTTGAATCTTCTTTATCATGCTAAGAGGAGCAGGAAAAAGCAAAAAATTTCAGAATTGCACCTTGCAATGCGGAGAAATTACAGTTTGTGCATTTACAATATTCATTGATTTTTGCCATTGAAAAACATCCAGAAATGATTGAAGCTACTGACTGAATGAAAGGAGCTGGCATCTCACTCTCTTTGAATCTTCTTTATCATGCTAAGAGGAGCAGGAAAAAGCAAAAAATTTCAGAATTGCACCTTGCAATGCGGAGAAATTACTGTTTGTGCATTTACAATATTCATTGATTTTTGCCATTGAAAAACATCATGTTATTCATATACCAGAAATGTTTGAAGCTACTGACTGAATGAAAGGAGCTGGCATCTCACTCTCTTTTAATCTTCTTTATCATGCTAAGAGGAGCAGGAAAAAGCAAAAAATTTCAGAATTGCACCTTGCAATGCGGAGAAATTACTGTTTGTGCATTTACAATATTCATTGATTTTTGCCATTGAAAAACATGTTATTCATATACCAGAAATGTTTGAAGCTACTGACTGAATGAAAGGAGCTGGCACCTCACTCTCTTTGAATCTTTATCATGCTAAGAGGAGCGGGAAAAAGCAAAAAATTTCAGAATTGCACCTTGCAATGCGGAGAAATTACTGTTTGTGCATTTACAATATTCATTGATTTTTGCCATTGAAAAACGTCCAGAAATGATTGAAGGTACTGACTGAATGAAAGGAGCTGGCATCTCACTCTCTTTGAATCTTCTTTATCATGCTAAGAGGAGCAGGAAAAAGCAAAAAATTTCAGAATTGCACCTTGCAATGCGGAGAAATTACTGTTTGTGCATTTACAATATTCATTGATTTTTGCCATTGAAAAACGTCCAGAAATGATTGAAGCTACTGACTGAATGAAAGGAGCTGGCATCTCACTCTCTTTGAATCTTCTTTATTATGCTAAGAGGAGCAGGAAAAAGCAAAAAATTTCAGAATTGCACCTTGCAATGCGGAGAAATTACAGTTTGTGCATTTACAATATTCATTGATTTTTGCCATTGAAAAACATCCAGAAATGATTGAAGCTACTGACTGAATGAAAGGAGCTGGCATCTCACTCTCTTTGAATCTTCTTTATCATGCTAAGAGGAGCAGGAAAAAGCAAAAAATTTCAGAATTGCACCTTGCAATGCGGAGAAATTACTGTTTGTGCATTTACAATATTCATTGATTTTTGCCATTGAAAAACATCATGTTATTCATATACCAGAAATGTTTGAAGCTACTGACTGAATGAAAGGAGCTGGCATCTCACTCTCTTTGAATCTTCTTTATCATGCTAAGAGGAGCAAGAAAAAGCAAAAAATTTCAGAATTGCACCTTGCAATGTGGAGAAATTACTGTTTGTGCATTTACAATATTCATTGATTTTTGCCATTGAAAAACATCCAGAAATGATTGAAGCTACTGACTGAATGAAAGGAGCTGGCATCTCACTCTCTTTGAATCTTCTTTATCATGCTAAGAGGAGCAGGAAAAAGCAAAAAATTTCAGAATTGCACCTTGCAATGCGGAGAAATTACTGTTTGTGCATTTACAATATTCATTGATTTTTGCCATTGAAAAACATCATGTTATTCATATACCAGAAATGTTTGAAGCTACTGACTGAATGAAAGGAGCTGGCATCTCACTCTCTTTGAATCTTCTTTATCATGCTAAGAGGAGCAGGAAAAAGCAAAAAATTTCAGAATTGCACCTTGCAATGCGGAGAAATTACTGTTTGTGCATTTACAATATTCATTGATTTTTGCCATTGAAAAACATCATGTTATTCATATACCAGAAATGATTGAAGCTACTGACTGAATGAAAGGAGCTGGCATCTCACTCTCTTTGAATCTTCTTTATCATGCTAAGAGGAGCAGGAAAAAGTAAAAAATTTCAGAATTGCACTATGCAATGCGGAGAAATTACTGTTTGTGCATTTATAATATTCAATGATTTTTGCCATTGAAAAACGTCCAGAAATGATTGAAGCTACTGACTGAACGAAAGGAGCTGGCATCTCACTCTCTTTGAATCTTCTTTATCATGCTAAGAGGAGCAGGAAAAAGCAAAAAATTTCAGAATTGCACCTTGCAATGCGGAGAAATTACTGTTTGTGCATTTACAATATTCATTGATTTTTGCCATTGAAAAACATCATGTTATTCATATACCAGAAATGTTTGAAGCTACTGACTGAATGAAAGGAGCTGGCATCTCACTCTCTTTGAATCTTCTTTATCATGCTAAGAGGAGCAGGAAAAAGCAAAAAATTTCAGAATTGCAACTTGCAATGCGGAGAAATTACTGTTTGTGCATTTACAATATTCATTGATTTTTGCCATTGAAAAACGTCCAGAAATGATTGAAGCTACTGACTGAATGAAAGGAGCTGGCATCTCACTCTCTTTGAATCTTCTTTATCATGCTAAGAGGAGCAGGTAAAAGCAAAAAATTTCAGAATTGCACCTTGCAATGCGGAGAAATTACTGTTTGTGCATTTACAATATTCATTGATTTTTGCCATTGAAAAACGTCCAGAAATGATTGAAGCTACTGACTGAATGAAAGGAGCTGGCATCTCACTCTCTTTGAATCTTGTTTATCATGCTAAGAGGAGCAGGAAAAAGCAAAAAATTTCAGAATTGCACCTTGCAATGCGGAGAAATTACTGTTTGTGCATTTGCAATATTCATTGATTTTTGCCATTGAAAAACGTCCAGAAATGATTGAAGCTACTGACTGAATGAAAGGAGCTGGCATCTCACTCTCTTTGAATCTTCTTTATCATGCTAAGAGGAGCAGGAAAAAGCAAAAAATTTCAGAATTGCACCTTGCAATGCGGAGAAATTACTGTTTGTGCATTTACAATATTCATTGATTTTTGCCATTGAAAAACATCATGTTATTCATATACCAGAAATGATTGAAGCTACTGACTGAATGAAAGGAGCTGGCATCTCACTCTCTTTGAATCTTCTTTATCATGCTAAGAGGAGCAGGAAAAAGCAAAAAATTTCAGAATTGCACCTTGCAATGCGGAGAAATTACTGTTTGTGCATTTACAATATTCATTGATTTTTGCCATTGAAAAACATCATGTTATTCATATACCAGAAATGTTTGAAGCTACTGACTGAATGAAAGGAGCTGGCATCTCACTCTCTTTGAATCTTCTTTATCATGCTAAGAGGAGCAGGAAAAAGCAAAAAATTTCAAAATTGCACCTTGCAATGCGGAGAAATTACTGTTTGTGCATTTACAATATTCATTGATTTTTGCCATTGAAAAACATCATGTTATTCATATACCAGAAATGTTTGAAGCTACTGACTGAATGAAAGGAGCTGGCATCTCACTCTCTTTGAATCTTCTTTATCATGCTAAGAGGAGCAGGAAAAAACAAAAAATTTCAGAATTGCACCTTGCAATGCGGAGAAATTACTGTTTGTGCATTTACAATATTCATTGATTTTTGCCATTGAAAAACATCATGTTATTCATATACCAGAAATGATTGAAGCTACTGACTGAATGAAAGGAGCTGGCATCTCACTCTCTTTGAATCTTCTTTATCATGCTAAGAGGAGCAGGAAAAAGTAAAAAATTTCAGAATTGCACCTTGCAATGCGGAGAAATTACTGTTTGTGCATTTCCAATATTCAATGATTTTTGCCATTGAAAAAAGTCCAGAAATGATTGAAGATACTGACTCAATGAAAGGAGCTGGCATCTCACTCTCTTTGAATCTTCTTTATCATGCTAAGAGGAGCAGGAAAAAGCAAAAAATTTCAGAATTGCACCTTGCAATGCGGAGAAATTACTGTTTGTGCATTTACAATATTCATTGATTTTTGCCATTGAAAAACATCATGTTATTCATATACCAGAAATGTTTGAAGCTACTGACTGAATGAAAGGAGCTGGCATCTCACTCTCTTTGAATCTTCTTTATCATGCTAAGAGGAGCAGGAAAAAGCAAAAAATTTCAGAATTGCACCTTGCAATGCGGAGAAATTACTGTTTGTGCATTTACAATATTCATTGATTTTTGCCATTGAAAAACATCATGTTATTCATATACCAGAAATGTTTGAAGCTACTGACTGAATGAAAGGAGCTGGCATCTCACTCTCTTTGAATCTTCTTTATCATGCTAAGAGGAGCAGGAAAAAGCAAAAAATTTCAGAATTGCACCTTGCAATGCGGAGAAATTACTGTTTGTGCATTTACAATATTCATTGATTTTTGCCATTGAAAAACATGTTATTCATATACCAGAAATGTTTGAAGTTACTGACTGAATGAAAGGAGCTGGCATCTCACTCTCTTTGAATCTTCTTTATCATGCTAAGAGGAGCAGGAAAAAGCAAAAAATTTCAGAATTGCACCTTGCAATGCGGAGAAATTACAGTTTGTGCATTTACAATATTCATTGATTTTTGCCATTGAAAAACGTCCAGAAATGATTGAAGCTACTGACTGAATGAAAGGAGCTGGCATCTCACTCTCTTTGAATCTTCTTTATCATGCTAAGAGGAGCAGGAAAAAGCAAAAAATTTCAGAATTGCACCTTGCAATGCGGAGAAATTACTGTTTGTGCATTTACAATATTCATTGATTTTTGCCATTGAAAAACGTCCAGAAATGATTGAAGCTACTGACTGAATGAAAGGAGCTGGCATCTCACTCTCTTTGAATCTTATTTATCATGCTAAGAGGAGCAGGAAAAAGCAAAAAATTTCAGAATTGCTCCTTGCAATGCGGAGAAATTACTGTTTGTGCATTTACAATATTCATTGATTTTTGCCATTGAAAAACATGTTATTCATATACCAGAAATGTTTGAAGCTACTGACTGAATGAAAGGAGCTGGCACCTCACTCTCTTTGAATCTTCTTTATCATGCTAAGAGGAGCAGGAAAAAGCAAAAAATTTCAGAATTGCACCTTGCAATGCGGAGAAATTACTGTTTGTGCATTTACAATATTCATTGATTTTTGCCATTGAAAAACGTCCAGAAATGATTGAAGCTACTGACTGAATGAAAGGAGCTGGCATCTCACTCTCTTTGAATCTTCTTTATCATGCTAAGAGGAGCAGGAAAAAGCAAAAAATTTCAGAATTGCACCTTGCAATGCGGAGAAATTACTGTTTGTGCATTTACAATATTCATTGATTTTTGCCATTGAAAAACGTTCAGAAATGATTGAAGCTACTGACTGAATGAAAGGAGCTGGCATCTCACTCTCTTTGAATCTTCTTTATCATGCTAAGAGGAGCAGGAAAAAGCAAAAAATTTCAGAATTGCGCCTTGCAATGCGGAGAAATTAGTGTTTGTGCATTTACAAAATTCATTGATTTTTGCCATTGAAAAACATCATGTTATTCATTTACCAGAAATGATTGAAGCTACTGACTGAATGAAAGGAGCTGGCATCTCACTCTCTTTGAAACTTCTTTATCATGCTAAGAGGAGCAGGAAAAAGCAAAAAATTTCAGAATTGCACCTTGCAATGCGGAGAAATTACTGTTTGTGCATTTACAATATTCATTGATTTTTGCCATTGAAAAACGTCCAGAAATGATTGAAGCTACTGACTGAATGAAAGGAGCTGGCATCTCACTCTCTTTGAATCTTCTTTATCATGCTAAGAGGAGCAGGAAAAAGCAAAAAATTTCAGAATTGCACCTTGCAATGCGGAGAAATTACTGTTTGTGCATTTACAATATTCATTGATTTTTACCATTGAAAAACGTCCAGAAATGATTGAAGCTACTGACTGAATGAAAGTAGCTGGCATCTCACTCTCTTTGAATCTTCTTTATCATGCTAAGAGGAGCAGGAAAAAGCAAAAAATTTCAGACTTGCACCTTGCAATGCGGAGAAATTACTGTTTGTGCATTTACAATATTCATTGATTTTTGCCATTGAAAAACATCATGTTATTCATATACCAGAAATGTTTGAAGCTACTGACTGAATGAAAGGAGCTGGCATCTCACTCTCTTTGAATCTTCTTTATCATGCTAAGAGGAGCAGGAAAAAGCAAAAAATTTCAGAATTGCACCTTGCAATGCGGAGAAATTACTGTTTGTGCATTTACAATATTCATTGATTTTTGCCATTGAAAAACGTCCAGAAATGATTGAAGCTACTGACTGAATGAAAGGAGCTGGCATCTCACTCTCTTTGAATCTTCTTTATCATGCTAAGAGGAGCAGGAAAAAGCAAAAAATTTCAGAATTGCACCTTACAATGCGGAGAAATTACAGTTTGTGCATTTACAATATTCATTGATTTTTGCCATTGAAAAACGTCCAGAAATGATTGAAGCTACTGACTGAATGAAAGGAGCTGGCATCTCACTCTCTTTGAATCTTCTTTATCATGCTAAGAGGAGCAGGAAAAAGCAAAAAATTTCAGAATTGCACCTTGCAATGCGGAGAAATTACTGTTTGTGCATTTACAATATTCATTGATTTTTGCCATTGAAAAACGTCCAGAAATGATTGAAGCTACTGACTGAATGAAAGGAGCTGGCATCTCACTCTCTTTGAATCTTCTTTATCATGCTAAGAGGAGCAGGAAAAAGCAAAAAATTTCAGAATTGCACCTTGCAATGCGGAGAAATTACTGTTTGTGCATTTACAATATTCATTGATTTTTGCCATTGAAAAACATCATGTTATTCATATACCAGAAATGTTTGAAGCTACTGACTGAATGAAAGGAGCTGGCATCTCACTCTCTTTGAATCTTCTTTATCATGCTAAGAGGAGCAGGAAAAAGCAAAAAATTTCAGAATTGCACCTTGCAATGCGGAGAAATTACTGTTTGTGCAATTACAATATTCATTGATTTTTGCCATTGAAAAACGTCCAGAAATGATTGAAGCTACTGACTGAATGAAAGGAGCTGGCATCTCACTCTCTATGAATCTTCTTTATCATGCTAAGAGGAGCAGGAAAAGCAAAAAATTTCAGAATTGCACCTTGCAATGCGAAGAAATTACAGTTTGTGCATTTACAATATTCATTGACTTTTGCCATTGAAAAACATCCAGAAATGATTGAAGCTACTGACTGAATGAAAGGAGCTGGCATCTCACTCTCTTTGAATCTTCTTTATCATGCTAAGAGGAGCAGGAAAAAGCAAAAAATTTCAGAATTGCACCTTGCAATGCGGAGAAATTACTGTTTGTGCATTTACAATATTCATTGATTTTTGCCATTGAAAAACGTCCAGAAATGATTGAAGCTACTGACTGAATGAAAGGAGCTGGCATCTCACTCTCTTTGAATCTTCTTTATCATGCTAAGAGGAGCAGGAAAAAGCAAAAAATTTCAGAATTGCGCCTTGCAATGCGGAGAAATTACTGTTTGTGCATTTACAAAATTCATTGATTTTTGCCATTGAAAAACATCATGTTATTCATTTACCAGAAATGATTGAAGCTACTGACTGAATGAAAGGAGCTGGCATCTCACTCTCTTTGAATCTTCTTTATCATGCTAAGAGGAGCAGGAAAAAGCAAAAAATTTCAGACTTGCACCTTGCAATGCGGAGAAATTACTGTTTGTGCATTTACAATATTCATTGATTTTTGCCATTGAAAAACATGTTATTCATATACCAGAAATGTTTGAAGCTACTGACTGAATGAAAGGAGCTGGCATCTCACTCTCTTTGAATCTTCTTTATCATGCTAAGAGGAGCAGGAAAAAGCAAAAAATTTCAGAATTGCACCTTGCAATGCGGAGAAATTACAGTTTGTGCATTTACAATATTCATTGATTTTTGCCATTGAAAAACGTCCAGAAATGATTGAAGCTACTGACTGAATGAAAGGAGCTGGCATCTCACTCTCTTTGAATCTTCTTTATCATGCTAAGAGGAGCAGGAAAAAGCAAAAAATTTCAGAATTGCACCTTGCAATGCGGAGAAATTACTGTTTGTGCATTTACAATATTCATTGATTTTTGCCATTGAAAAACGTCCAGAAATGATTGAAGCTACTGACTGAATGAAAGGAGCTGGCATCTCACTCTCTTTGAATCTTCTTTATCATGCTAAGAGGAGCAGGAAAAAGCAAAAAATTTCAGAATTGCTCCTTGCAATGCGGAGAATTTACTGTTTGTGCATTTACAATATTCATTGATTTTTGCCATTGAAAAACATGTTATTCATATACCAGAAATGTTTGAAGCTACTGACTGAATGAAAGGAGCTGGCACCTCACTCTCTTTGAATCTTCTTTATCATGCTAAGAGGAACAGGAAAAAGCAAAAAATTTCAGAATTGCACCTTGCAATGCGGAGAAATTACTGTTTGTGCATTTACAATATTCATTGATTTTTGCCATTGAAAAACGTCCAGAAATGATTGAAGCTACTGACTGAATGAAAGGAGCTGGCATCTCACTCTCTTTGAATCTTCTTTATCATGCTAAGAGGAGCAGGAAAAAGCAAAAAATTTCAGAATTGCACCTTGCAATGCGGAGAAATTACTGTTTGTGCATTTACAATATTCATTGATTTTTGCCATTGAAAAACGTTCAGAAATGATTGAAGCTACTGACTGAATGAAAGGAGCTGGCATCTCACTCTCTTTGAATCTTCTTTATCATGCTAAGAGGAGCAGGAAAAAGCAAAAAATTTCAGAATTGCGCTTTGCAATGCGGAGAAATTAGTGTTTGTGCATTTACAAAATTCATTGATTTTTGGCATTGAAAAACATCATGTTATTCATTTACCAGAAATGATTGAAGCTACTGACTGAATGAAAGGAGCTGGCATCTCACTCTCTTTGAAACTTCTTTATCATGCTAAGAGGAGCAGGAAAAAGCAAAAAATTTCAGAATTGCACCTTGCAATGCGGAGAAATTACTGTTTGTGCATTTACAATATTCATTGATTTTTGCCATTGAAAAACGTCCAGAAATGATTGAAGCTACTGACTGAATGAAAGGAGCTGGCATCTCACTCTCTTTGAATCTTCTTTATCATGCTAAGAGGAGCAGGAAAAAGCAAAAAATTTCAGAATTGCACCTTGCAATGCGGAGAAATTACTGTTTGTGCATTTACAATATTCATTGATTTTTACCATTGAAAAACGTCCAGAAATGATTGAAGCTACTGACTGAATGAAAGTAGCTGGCATCTCACTCTCTTTGAATCTTCTTTATCATGCTAAGAGGAGCAGGAAAAAGCAAAAAATTTCAGACTTGCACCTTGCAATGCGGAGAAATTACTGTTTGTGCATTTACAATATTCATTGATTTTTGCCATTGAAAAACATCATGTTATTCATATACCAGAAATGTTTGAAGCTACTGACTGAATGAAAGGAGCTGGCATCTCACTCTCTTTGAATCTTCTTTATCATGCTAAGAGGAGCAGGAAAAAGCAAAAAATTTCAGAATTGCACCTTGCAATGCGGAGAAATTACTGTTTGTGCATTTACAATATTCATTGATTTTTGCCATTGAAAAACGTCCAGAAATGATTGAAGCTACTGACTGAATGAAAGGAGCTGGCATCTCACTCTCTTTGAATCTTCTTTATCATGCTAAGAGGAGCAGGAAAAAGCAAAAAATTTCAGAATTGCACCTTACAATGCGGAGAAATTACAGTTTGTGCATTTACAATATTCATTGATTTTTGCCATTGAAAAACGTCCAGAAATGATTGAAGCTACTGACTGAATGAAAGGAGCTGGCATCTCACTCTCTTTGAATCTTCTTTATCATGCTAAGAGGAGCAGGAAAAAGCAAAAAATTTCAGAATTGCACCTTGCAATGCGGAGAAATTACTGTTTGTGCATTTACAATATTCATTGATTTTTGCCATTGAAAAACGTCCAGAAATGATTGAAGCTACTGACTGAATGAAAGGAGCTGGCATCTCACTCTCTTTGAATCTTCTTTATCATGCTAAGAGGAGCAGGAAAAAGCAAAAAATTTCAGAATTGCACCTTGCAATGCGGAGAAATTACTGTTTGTGCATTTACAATATTCATTGATTTTTGCCATTGAAAAACATCATGTTATTCATATACCAGAAATGTTTGAAGCTACTGACTGAATGAAAGGAGCTGGCATCTCACTCTCTTTGAATCTTCTTTATCATGCTAAGAGGAGCAGGAAAAAGCAAAAAATTTCAGAATTGCACCTTGCAATGCGGAGAAATTACTGTTTGTGCAATTACAATATTCATTGATTTTTGCCATTGAAAAACGTCCAGAAATGATTGAAGCTACTGACTGAATGAAAGGAGCTGGCATCTCACTCTCTATGAATCTTCTTTATCATGCTAAGAGGAGCAGGAAAAGCAAAAAATTTCAGAATTGCACCTTGCAATGCGAAGAAATTACAGTTTGTGCATTTACAATATTCATTGACTTTTGCCATTGAAAAACATCCAGAAATGATTGAAGCTACTGACTGAATGAAAGGAGCTGGCATCTCACTCTCTTTGAATCTTCTTTATCATGCTAAGAGGAGCAGGAAAAAGCAAAAAATTTCAGAATTGCACCTTGCAATGCGGAGAAATTACTGTTTGTGCATTTACAATATTCATTGATTTTTGCCATTGAAAAACGTCCAGAAATGATTGAAGCTACTGACTGAATGAAAGGAGCTGGCATCTCACTCTCTTTGAATCTTCTTTATCATGCTAAGAGGAGCAGGAAAAAGCAAAAAATTTCAGAATTGCGCCTTGCAATGCGGAGAAATTACTGTTTGTGCATTTACAAAATTCATTGATTTTTGCCATTGAAAAACATCATGTTATTCATTTACCAGAAATGATTGAAGCTACTGACTGAATGAAAGGAGCTGGCATCTCACTCTCTTTGAATCTTCTTTATCATGCTAAGAGGAGCAGGAAAAAGCAAAACATTTCAGAATTGCACCTTGCAATGCGAAGAAATTACTGTTTGTGCATTTACAATATTCATTGATTTTTGCCATTGAAAAACGTCCAGAAATGATTGAAGCTACTGACTGAATGAAAGGAGCTGGCATCTCACTCTCTTTGAATCTTCTTTATCATGCTAAGAGGAGCAGGAAAAAGCAAAAAATTTCAGAATTGCACCTTGCAATGCGGAGAAATTACTGTTTCTGCATTTACAATATTCATTGATTTTTACCATTGAAAAACGTCCAGAAATGATTGAAGCTACTGACTGAATGAAAGTAGCTGGCATCTCACTCTCTTTGAATCTTCTTTATCATGCTAAGAGGAGCAGGAAAAAGCAAAAAATTTCAGACTTGCACCTTGCAATGCGGAGAAATTACTGTTTGTGCATTTACAATATTCATTGATTTTTGCCATTGAAAAACATCATGTTATTCATATACCAGAAATGTTTGAAGCTACTGACTGAATGAAAGGAGCTGGCATCTCACTCTCTTTGAATCTTCTTTATCATGCTAAGAGGAGCAGGAAAAAGCAAAAAATTTCAGAATTGCACCTTGCAATGCGGAGAAATTACTGTTTGTGCATTTACAATATTCATTGATTTTTGCCATTGAAAAACGTCCAGAAATGATTGAAGCTACTGACTGAATGAAAGGAGCTGGCATCTCACTCTCTTTGAATCTTCTTTATCATGCTAAGAGGAGCAGGAAAAAGCAAAATATTTCAGAATTGCACCTTACAATGCGGAGAAATTACAGTTTGTGCATTTACAATATTCATTGATTTTTGCCATTGAAAAACGTCCAGAAATGATTGAAGCTACTGACTGAATGAAAGGAGCTGGCATCTCACTCTCTTTGAATCTTCTTTATCAAGTTAAGAGGAGCAGGAAAAAGCAAAAAATTTCAGAATTGCACCTTGCAATGCGGAGAAATTACTGTTTGTGCATTTACAATATTCATTGATTTTTGCCATTGAAAAACATGTTATTCATATACCAGAAATGTTTGAAGCTACTGACTGAATGAAAGGAGCTGGAACCTCACTCTCTTTGAATCTTCTTTATCATGCTAAGAGGAGCAGGAAAAAGCAAAAAATTTCAGAATTGCACCTTGCAATGCGGAGAAATTACTGTTTGTACATTTACAATATTCATTGATTTTTGCCATTGAAAAACGTCCAGAAATGATTGAAGCTACTGACTGAATGAAAGGAGCTGGCATCTCACTCACTTTGAATCTTCTTTATCATGCTAAGAGGAGCAGGAAAAAGCAAAAAATTTCAGAATTGCACCTTGCAATGCGGAGAAATTACTGTTTGTGCATTTACAATATTCATTGATTTTTGCCATTGAAAAACGTCCAGAAATGATTGAAGCTACTGACTGAATGAAAGGAGCTGGCATCTCACTCTCTTTGAATCTTCTTTATCATGCTAAGAGGAGCAGGAAAAAGCAAACAATTTCAGAATTGCGCCTTGCAATGCGGAGAAATTACTGTTTGTGCATTTACAAAATTCATTGATTTTTGCCATTGAAAAACATCATGTTATTCATTTACCAGAAATGATTGAAGCTACTGACTGAATGAAACGAGCTGGCATCTCACTCTCTTTGAATCTTCTTTATCATGCTAAGAGGAGCAGGAAAAAGCAAAAAATTTCAGAATTGCACCTTGCAATGCGGAGAAATTACTGTTTGTGCATTTACAATATTCATTGATTTTTGCCATTGAAAAACGTCCAGAAATGATTGAAGCTACTGACTGAATGAAAGGAGCTGGCATCTCACTCTCTTTGAATCTTCTTTATCATGCTAAGAGGAGCGGGAAAAAGCAAAAAATTTCAGAATTGCACCTTGCAATGCGGAGAAATTACTGTTTGTGCATTTACAATATTCATTGATTTTTACCATTGAAAAACGTCCAGAAATGATTGAAGCTACTGACTGAATGAAAGTAGCTGGCATCTCACTCTCTTTGAATCTTCTTTATCATGCTAAGAGGAGCAGGAAAAAGCAAAAAATTTCAGACTTGCACCTTGCAATGCGGAGAAATTACTGTTTGTGCATTTACAATATTCATTGATTTTTGCCATTGAAAAACATCATGTTATTCATATACCAGAAATGTTTGAAGCTACTGACTGAATGAAAGGAGCTGGCATCTCACTCTCTTTGAATCTTCTTTATCATGCTAAGAGGAGCAGGAAAAAGCAAAAAATTTCAGAATTGCACCTTGCAATGCGGAGAAATTACTGTTTGTGCATTTACAATATTCATTGATTTTTGCCATTGAAAAACATCATGTTATTCATATACCAGAAATGTTTGAAGCTACTGACTGAATGAAAGGAGCTGGCATCTCACTCTCTTTGAATCTTCTTTATCATGCTAAGAGGAGCAGGAAAAAGCAAAAAATTTCAGAATTGCACCTTGCAATGCGGAGAAATTACTGTTTGTGCATTTACAATATTCATTGATTTTTGCCATTGAAAAACGTCCAGAAATGATTGAAGCTACTGACTGAATGAAAGGAGCTGGCATCTCACTCTCTTTGAATCTTCTTTATCATGCTAAGAGGAGCAGGAAAAAGCAAAAAATTTCAGAATTGCACCTTACAATGCGGAGAAATTACAGTTTGTGCATTTACAATATTCATTGATTTTTGCCATTGAAAAACGTCCAGAAATGATTGAAGCTACTGACTGAATGAAAGGAGCTGGCATCTCACTCTCTTTGAATCTTCTTTATCATGCTAAGAGGAGCAGGAAAAAGCAAAAAATTTCAGAATTGCACCTTACAATGCGGAGAAATTACAGTTTGTGCATTTACAATATTCATTGATTTTTGCCATTGAAAAACGTCCAGAAATGATTGAAGCTACTGACTGAATGAAAGGAGCTGGCATCTCACTCTCTTTGAATCTTCTTTATCATGCTAAGAGGAGCAGGAAAAAGCAAAAAATTTCAGAATTGCACCTTGCAATGCGGAGAAATTACTGTTTGTGCATTTACAATATTCATTGATTTTTGCCATTGAAAAACGTCCAGAAATGATTGAAGCTACTGACTGAATGAAAGGAGCTGGCATCTCACTCTCTTTGAATTTTCTTTATCATGCTAAGAGGAGCAGGAAAAAGCAAAAAATTTCAGAATTGCACCTTGCAATGCGGAGAAATTACTGTTTGTGCATTTACAATATTCATTGATTTTTGCCATTGAAAAACATGTTATTCATATACCAGAAATGTTTGAAGCTACTGACTGAATGAAAGGAGCTGGCACCTCACTCTCTTTGAATCTTCTTTATCATGCTAAGAGGAGCAGGATAAAGCAAAAAATTTCAGAATTGCACCTTGCAATGCGGAGAAATTACTGTTTGTGCATTTACAATATTCATTGATTTTTGCCATTGAAAAACGTCCAGAAATGATTGAAGCTACTGACTGAATGAAAGGAGCTGGCATCTCACTCTCTTTGAATCTTCTTTATCATGCTAAGAGGAGCTGGAAAAAGCAAAAAATTTCAGAATTGCACCTTGCAATGCGGAGAAATTACTGTTTGTGCATTTACAATATTCATTAATTTTTGCCATTGAAAAACATCATGTTATTCATATACCAGAAATGTTTGAAGCTACTGACTGAATGAAAGGAGCTGGCATCTCACTCTCTTTGAATCTTCTTTATCATGCTAAGAGGAGCAGGAAAAAGCAAAAAATTTCAGATTTGCACCTTGCAATGCGGAGAAATTACTGTTTGTGCATTTACAATATTCATTGATTTTTGCCATTGAAAAACGTCCAGAAATGATTGAAGCTACTGACTGAATGAAAGGAGCTGGCATCTCACTCTCTTTGAATCTTCTTTATCATGCTAAGAGGAGCAGGAAAAAGCAAAAAATTTCAGAATTGCACCTTGCAATGCGGAGAAATTACAGTTTGTGCATTTACAATATTCATTGATTTTTGCCATTGAAAAACGTCCAGAAATGATTGAAGCTACTGACTGAATGAAAGGAGCTGGCATCTCACTCTCTTTGAATCTTCTTTATCATGCTAAGAGGAGCAGGAAAAAGCAAAAAATTTCAGAATTGCTCCTTGCAATGCGGAGAAATTACTGTTTGTGCATTTACAATATTCATTGATTTTTGCCATTGAAAAACATGTTATTCATATACCAGAAATGTTTGAAGCTACTGACTGAATGAAAGGAGCTGGCACCTCACTCTCTTTGAATCTTCTTTATCATGCTAAGAGGAGCAGGAAAAAGCAAAAAATTTCAGAATTGCACCTTGCAATGCGGAGAAATTACTGTTTGTGCATTTACAATATTCATTGATTTTTGCCATTGAAAAACGTCCAGAAATGATTGAAGCTACTGACTGAATGAAAGGAGCTGGCATCTCACTCTCTTTGAATCTTCTTTATCATGCTAAGAGGAGCAGGAAAAAGCAAAAAAGTTCAGAATTGCACCTTGCAATGCGGTGAAATTACTGTTTGTGCATTTACAATATTCATTGATTTTTGCCATTGAAAAACATCATGTTATTCATATACCAGAAATGATTGAAGCTACTGACTGAATGAAAGGAGCTGGCATCTCACTCTCTTTGAATCTTCTTTATCATGCTAAGAGGAGCAGGAAAATGTAAAAAATTTCAGAATTGCTCCTTGCAATGCGGAGAAATTACTGTTTGTGCATTTACAATATTCAATGATTTTTGCCATTGAAAAACGTCCAGAAATGATTGAAGCTACTGACTGAACGAAAGGAGCTGGCATCTCACTCTCTTTGAATCTTCTTTATCATGCTAAGAGGAGCAGGAAAAAGCAAAAAATTTCAGAATTGCACCTTGCAATGCGGAGAAATTACTGTTTGTGCATTTACAATATTCATTGATTTTTGCCATTGAAAAACATCATGTTATTCATATACCAGAAATGTTTGAAGCTACTGACTGAATGAAAGGAGCTGGCATCTCACTCTCTTTGAATCTTCTTTATCATGCTAAGAGGAGCAGGAAAAAGCAAAAAATTTCAGAATTGCAACTTGCAATGCGGAGAAATTTCTGTTTGTGCATTTACAATATTCATTGATTTTTGCCATTGAAAAACGTCCAGAAATGATTGAAGCTACTGACTGAATGAAAGGAGCTGGCATCTCACTCTCTTTGAATCTTCTTTATCATGCTAAGGGGAGCAGGAAAAAGCAAAAAATTTCAGAATTGCACCTTGCAATGCGGAGAAATTACTGTTTGTGCATTTACAATATTCATTGATTTTTGCCATTGAAAAACGTCCAGAAATGATTGAAGCTACTGACTGAATGAAAGGAGCTGGCATCTCACTCTCTTTGAATCTTTATCATGCTAAGAGGAGCAGGAAAAAGCAAAAAATTTCAGAATTGCACCTTACAATGCGGAGAAATTACAGTTTGTGCATTTACAATATTCATTGATTTTTGCCATTGAAAAACGTCCAGAAATGATTGATGCTACTGACTGAATGAAAGGAGCTGGCATCTCACTCTCTTTGAATCTTCTTTATCATGCTAAGAGGAGCAGGAAAAAGCAAAAAATTTCAGAATTGCACCTTGCAATGCGGAGAAATTACTGTTTGTGCATTTACAATATTCATTGATTTTTGCCATTGAAAAACGTCCAGAAATGATTGAAGCTACTGACTGAATGAAAGGAGCTGGCATCTCACTCTCTTTGAATTTTCTTTATCATGCTAAGAGGAGCAGGAAAAAGCAAAAAATTTCAGAATTGCACCTTGCAATGCGGAGAAATTACAGTTTGTGCATTTACAATATTCATTGATTTTTGCCATTGAAAAACATGTTATTCATATACCAGAAATGTTTGAAGCTACTGACTGAATGAAAGGAGCTGGCATCTCACTCTCTTTGAATCTTCTTTATCATGCTAAGAGGAGCAGGAAAAAGCAAAAAATTTCAGAATTGCACCTTGCAATGCGGAGAAATTACTGTTTGTGCATTTACAATATTCATTGATTTTTGCCATTGAAAAACATCATGTTATTCATATACCAGAAATGTTTGAAGCTACTGACTGAATGAAAGGAGCTGGCATCTCACTCTCTTTGAATCTTCTTTATCATGCTAAGAGGAGCAGGAAAAAGCAAAAAATTTCAGAATTGCACCTTGCAATGCGGAGAAATTACTGTTTGTGCATTTACAATATTCATTGATTTTTGCCATTGAAAAACGTCCAGAAATGATTGAAGCTACTGACTGAATGAAAGGAGCTGGCATCTCACTCTCTTTGAATCTTCTTTATCATGCTAAGAGGAGCAGGAAAAGCAAAAAATTTCAGAATTGCACCTTACAATGCGGAGAAATTACAGTTTGTGCATTTACAATATTCATTGATTTTTGCCATTGAAAAACGTCCAGAAATGATTGAAGCTACTGACTGAATGAAAGGAGCTGGCATCTCACTCTCTTTGAATCTTCTTTATCATGCTAAGAGGAGCAGGAAAAAGCAAAAAATTTCAGAATTGCACCTTACAATGCGGAGAAATTACAGTTTGTGCATTTACAATATTCATTGATTTTTGCCATTGAAAAACGTCCAGAAATGATTGAAGCTACTGACTGAATGAAAGGAGCTGGCATCTCACTCTCTTTGAATCTTCTTTATCATGCTAAGAGGAGCAGGAAAAAGCAAAAAATTTCAGAATTGCACCTTGCAATGCGGAGAAATTACTGTTTGTGCATTTACAATATTCATTGATTTTTGCCATTGAAAAACGTCCAGAAATGATTGAAGCTACTGACTGAATGAAAGGAGCTGGCATCTCAATCTCTTTGAATTTTCTTTATCATGCTAAGAGGAGCAGGAAAAAGCAAAAAATTTCAGAATTGCACCTTGCAATGCGGAGAAATTACTGTTTGTGCATTTACAATATTCATTGATTTTTGCCATTGAAAAACATGTTATTCATATACCAGAAATGTTTGAAGCTACTGACTGAATGAAAGGAGCTGGCACCTCACTCTCTTTGAATCTTCTTTATCATGCTAAGAGGAGCAGGATAAAGCAAAAAATTTCAGAATTGCACCTTGCAATGCGGAGAAATTACTGTTTGTGCATTTACAATATTCATTGATTTTTGCCATTGAAAAACGTCCAGAAATGATTGAAGCTACTGACTGAATGAAAGGAGCTGGCATCTCACTCTCTTTGAATCTTCTTTATCATGCTAAGAGGAGCTGGAAAAAGCAAAAAATTTCAGAATTGCACCTTGCAATGCGGAGAAATTACTGTTTGTGCATTTACAATATTCATTAATTTTTGCCATTGAAAAACATCATGTTATTCATATACCAGAAATGTTTGAAGCTACTGACTGAATGAAAGGAGCTGGCATCTCACTCTCTTTGAATCTTCTTTATCATGCTAAGAGGAGCAGGAAAAAGCAAAAAATTTCAGATTTGCACCTTGCAATGCGGAGAAATTACTGTTTGTGCATTTACAATATTCATTGATTTTTGCCATTGAAAAACGTCCAGAAATGATTGAAGCTACTGACTGAATGAAAGGAGCTGGCATCTCACTCTCTTTGAATCTTCTTTATCATGCTAAGAGGAGCAGGAAAAAGCAAAAAATTTCAGAATTGCACCTTGCAATGCGGAGAAATTACAGTTTGTGCATTTACAATATTCATTGATTTTTGCCATTGAAAAACGTCCAGAAATGATTGAAGCTACTGACTGAATGAAAGGAGCTGGCATCTCACTCTCTTTGAATCTTCTTTATCATGCTAAGAGGAGCAGGAAAAAGCATAAAATTTCAGAATTGCTCCTTGCAATGCGGAGAAATTACTGTTTGTGCATTTACAATATTCATTGATTTTTGCCATTGAAAAACATGTTATTCATATACCAGAAATGTTTGAAGCTACTGACTGAATGAAAGGAGCTGGCACCTCACTCTCTTTGAAACTTCTTTATCATGCTAAGAGGAGCAGGAAAAAGCAAAAAATTTCAGAATTGCACCTTGCAATGCGGAGAAATTACTGTTTGTGCATTTACAATATTCATTGATTTTTGCCATTGAAAAACGTCCAGAAATGATTGAAGCTACTGACTGAATGAAAGGAGCTGGCATCTCACTCTCTTTGAATCTTCTTTATCATGCTAAGAGGAGCAGGAAAAAGCAAAAAATTTCAGAATTGCACCTTGCAATGCGGTGAAATTACTGTTTGTGCATTTACAATATTCATTGATTTTTGCCATTGAAAAACATCATGTTATTCATATACCAGAAATGATTGAAGCTACTGACTGAATGAAAGGAGCTGGCATCTCACTCTCTTTGAATCTTCTTTATCATGCTAAGAGGAGCAGGAAAATGTAAAAAATTTCAGAATTGCTCCTTGCAATGCGGAGAAATTACTGTTTGTGCATTTACAATATTCAATGATTTTTGCCATTGAAAAACGTCCAGAAATGATTGAAGCTACTGACTGAACGAAAGGAGCTGGCATCTCACTCTCTTTGAATCTTCTTTATCATGCTAAGAGGAGCAGGAAAAAGCAAAAAATTTCAGAATTGCACCTTGCAATGCGGAGAAATTACTGTTTGTGCATTTACAATATTCATTGATTTTTGCCATTGAAAAACATCATGTTATTCATATACCAGAAATGTTTGAAGCTACTGACTGAATGAAAGGAGCTGGCATCTCACTCTCTTTGAATCTTCTTTATCATGCTAAGAGGAGCAGGAAAAAGCAAAAAATTTCAGAATTGCACCTTGCAATGCGGAGAAATTTCTGTTTGTGCATTTACAATATTCATTGATTTTTGCCATTGAAAAACGTCCAGAAATGATTGAAGCTACTGACTGAATGAAAGGAGCTGGCATCTCACTCTCTTTGAATCTTCTTTATCATGCTAAGGGGAGCAGGAAAAAGCAAAAAATTTCAGAATTGCACCTTGCAATGCGGAGAAATTACTGTTTGTGCATTTACAATATTCATTGATTTTTGCCATTGAAAAACGTCCAGAAATGATTGAAGCTACTGACTGAATGAAAGGAGCTGGCATCTCACTCTCTTTGAATCTTTATCATGCTAAGAGGAGCAGGAAAAAGCAAAAAATTTCAGAATTGCACCTTACAATGCGGAGAAATTACAGTTTGTGCATTTACAATATTCATTGATTTTTGCCATTGAAAAACGTCCAGAAATGATTGAAGCTACTGACTGAATGAAAGGAGCTGGCATCTCACTCTCTTTGAATCTTCTTTATCATGCTAAGAGGAGCAGGAAAAAGCAAAAAATTTCAGAATTGCACCTTGCAATGCGGAGAAATTACTGTTTGTGCATTTACAATATTCATTGATTTTTGCCATTGAAAAACGTCCAGAAATGATTGAAGCTACTGACTGAATGAAAGGAGCTGGCATCTCACTCTCTTTGAATTTTCTTTATCATGCTAAGAGGAGCAGGAAAAAGCAAAAAATTTCAGAATTGCACCTTGCAATGCGGAGAAATTACAGTTTGTGCATTTACAATATTCATTGATTTTTGCCATTGAAAAACATGTTATTCATATACCAGAAATGTTTGAAGCTACTGACTGAATGAAAGGAGCTGGCACCTCACTCTCTTTGAATCTTCTTTATCATGCTAAGAGGAGCAGGAAAAAGCAAAAAATTTCAGAATTGCACCTTGCAATGCGGAGAAATTACTGTTTGTGCATTTACAATATTCATTGATTTTTGCCATTGAAAAACGTCCAGAAATGATTGAAGCTACTGACTGAATGAAAGGAGCTGGCATCTCACTCTCTTTGAATCTTCTTTATCATGCTAAGAGGAGCAGGAAAAAGCAAAAAATTTCAGAATTGCACCTTGCAATGCGGAGAAATTACTGTTTGTGCATTTACAATATTCATTGATTTTTGCCATTGAAAAACATCATGTTATTCATATACCAGAAATGTTTGAAGCTACTGACTGAATGAAAGGAGCTGGCACCTCACTCTCTTTGAATCTTCTTTATCATGCTAAGAGGAGCAGGAAAAAGCAAAAATTTCAGAATTGCACCTTGCAATGCGGAGAAATTACTGTTTGTGCATTTACAATATTCATTGATTTTTGCCATTGAAAAACGTCCAGAAATGATTGAAGCTACTGACTGAATGAAAGGAGCTGGCATCTCACTCTCTTTGAATCTTCTTTATCATGCTAAGAGGAGCAGGAAAAAGCAAAAAATTTCAGAATTGCACCTTGCAATGCGGAGAAATTACTGTTTGTGCATTTACAATATTCATTGATTTTTGCCATTGAAAAACGTCCAGAAATGATTGAAGCTACTGACTGAATGAAAGGAGCTGGCATCTCACTCTCTTTGAATCTTCTTTATCATGCTAAGAGGAGCAGGAAAAAGCAAAAAATTTCAGAATTGCACCTTGCAATGCGGAGAAATAACTGTTTGTGCATTTACAATATTCATTGATTTTTGCCATTGAAAAACGTTATTCATATACCAGAAATGTTTGAAGCTACTGACTGAATGAAAGGAGCTGGCACCTCACTCTCTTTGAATCTTCTTTATCATGCTAAGAGGAGCAGGAATAAGCAAAAAATTTCAGAATTGCACCTTGCAATGCGGAAAAATTACTGTTTGTGCATTTACAATATTCATTGATTTTTGCCATTGAAAAACGTCCAGAAATGATTGAAGCTACTGACTGATTGAAAGGAGCTGGCATCTCACTCTCTTTGAATCTTCTTTATCATGCTAAGAGGAGCAGGAAAAAGCAAAAAATTTCAGAATTGCGCCTTGCAATGCGGAGAAATTACTGTTTGTGCATTTACAATATTCATTGATTTTTGCCATTGAAAAACATCATGTTATTCATTTACCAGAAATGATTGAAGCTACTGACTGAATGTAAGGAGCTGGCATCTCACTCTCTTTGAATCTTCTTTATCATGCTAAGAGGAGCAGGAAAAAGCAAAAAATTTCAGAATTGCACCTTGCAATGCGGAGAAATTACTGTTTGTGCATTTACAATATTCGTTGATTTTTGCCATTGAAAAACGTCCAGAAATGATTGAAGCTACTGACTGAATGAAAGGAGCTGGCATCTCACTCTCTTTGAATCTTCTTTATCATGCTAAGAGGAGCAGGAAAAAGAAAAAAATTTCAGAATTGCACCTTGCAATGCGGAGAAATTACTGTTTGTGCATTTACAATATTCATTGATTTTTGCCATTGAAAAACATCATGTTATTCATATACCAGAAATGATTGAAGCTACTGACTGAATGAAAGGAGCTGGCATCTCACTCTCTTTGAATCTTCTTTATCATGCTAAGAGGAGCAGGAAAAAGTAAAAAATTTCAGAATTGCGCCTTGCAATGCGGAGAAATTACTGTTTGTGCATTTACAATATTCATTGATTTTTGCCATTGAAAAACATCATGTTATTCATTTACCAGAAATGATTGAACCTACTGACTGAATGTAAGGAGCTGGCATCTCACTCTCTTTGAATCTTCTTTATCATGCTAAGAGGAGCAGGAAAAAGCAAAAAATTTCAGAATTGCACCTTGCAATGCGGAGAAATTACTGTTTGTGCATTTACAATATTCGTTGATTTTTGCCATTGAAAAACGTCCAGAAATGATTGAAGCTACTGACTGAATGAAAGGAGCTGGCAACTCACTCTCTTTGAATCTTCTTTATCATGCTAAGAGGAGCAGGAAAAAGCAAAAAATTTCAGAATTGCACCTTGCAATGCGGAGAAATAACTGTTTGTGCATTTACAATATTCATTGATTTTTGCCATTGAAAAACGTTATTCATATACCAGAAATGTTTGAAGCTACTGACTGAATGAAAGGAGCTGGCACCTCACTCTCTTTGAATCTTCTTTATCATGCTAAGAGGAGCAGGAATAAGCAAAAAATTTCAGAATTGCACCTTGCAATGCGGAAAAATTACTGTTTGTGCATTTACAATATTCATTGATTTTTGCCATTGAAAAACATCCAGAAATGATTGAAGCTACTGACTGAATGAAAGGAGCTGGCATCTCACTCTCTTTGAATCTTCTTTATCATGCTAAGAGGAGCAGGAAAAAGCAAAAAATTTCAGAATTGCACCTTGCAATGCGGAGAAATTACTGTTTGTGCATTTACAATATTCATTGATTTTTGCCATTGAAAAACGTCCAGAAATGATTGAAGCTACTGACTGATTGAAAGGAGCTGGCATCTCACTCTCTTTGAATCTTCTTTATCATGCTAAGAGGAGCAGGAAAAAGCAAAAAATTTCAGAATTGCGCCTTGCAATGCGGAGAAATTACTGTTTGTGCATTTACAAAATTCATTGATTTTTGCCATTGAAAAACATCATGTTATTCATTTACCAGAAATGATTGAAGCTACTGACTGAATGTAAGGAGCTGGCATCTCACTCTCTTTGAATCTTCTTTATCATGCTAAGAGGAGCAGGAAAAAGCAAAAAATTTCAGAATTGCACCTTGCAATGCGGAGAAATTACTGTTTGTGCATTTACAATATTCGTTGATTTTTGCCATTGAAAAACGTCCAGAAATGATTGAAGCTACTGACTGAATGAAAGGAGCTGGCATCTCACTCTCTTTGAATCTTCTTTATCATGCTAAGAGGAGCAGGAAAAAGCAAAAAATTTCAGAATTGCACCTTGCAATGCGGAGAAATTACTGTTTGTGCATTTACAATATTCATTGATTTTTGCCATTGAAAAACATCATGTTATTCATATACCAGAAATGATTGAAGCTACTGACTGAATGAAAGGAGCTGGCATCTCACTCTCTTTGAATCTTCTTTATCATGCTAAGAGGAGCAGGAAAAAGTAAAAAATTTCAGAATTGCACCTTGCAATGCAGAGAAATTACTGTTTGTGCATTTACAATATTCAATGATTTTTGCCATTGAAAAACGTCCAGAAATGATTGAAGCTACTGACTGAACGAAAGGAGCTGGCGTCTCACTCTCTTTGAATCTTCTTTATCATGCTAAGAGGAGCAGGAAAAAGCAAAAAATTTCAGAATTGCACCTTGCAATGCGGAGAAATTACTGTTTGTGCATTTACAATATTCATTGATTTTTGCCATTGAAAAACGTCCAGAAATGATTGAAGCTACTGACTGAATGAAAGGAGCTGGCATCTCACTCTCTTTGAATCTTCTTTATCATGCTAAGAGGAGCAGGAAAAAGCAAAAAATTTCAGAATTGCACCTTGCAATGCGGAGAAATTACTGTTTGTGCATTTACAATATTCATTGATTTTTGCCATTGAAAAACATGGTTATTCATATACCAGAAATGATTGAAGCTACTGACTGAATGAAAGGAGCTGGCATCTCACTCTCTTTGAATCTTCTTTATCATGCTAAGAGGAGCAGGAAAAAGCAAAAAATTTCAGAATTGCACCTTGCAATGCGGAGAAATTACTGTTTGTGCATTTACAATATTCATTGATTTTTGCAATTGAAAAACGTCCAGAAATGATTGAAGCTACTGACTGAATGAAAGGAGCTGGCTTCTCACTCTCTTTGAATCTTCTTTATCATGCTAAGAGGAGCAGGAAAAAGCAAAAAATTTCAGAATTGCACCTTGCAATGCGGAGAAATTACTGTTTGTGCATTTACAATATTCATTGATTTTTGCCATTGAAAAACGTCCAGAAATGATTGAAGCTACTGACTGAATGAAAGGAGCTGGCATCTCACTCTCTTTGAATCTTGTTTATCATGCTAAGAGGAGCAGGAAAAAGCAAAAAATTTCAGAATTGCACCTTGCAATGCGGAGAAATTACTGTTTGTGCATTTAGAATATTCATTGATTTTTGCCATTGAAAAACGTCCAGAAATGATTGAAGCTACTGACTGAATGAAAGGAGCTGGCATCTCACTCTCTTTGAATCTTCTTTATCATGCTAAGAGGAGCAGGAAAAAGCAAAAAATTTCAGAATTGCACCTTGCAATGCGGAGAAATTACTGTTTGTGCCTTTACAATATTCATTGATTTTTGCCATTGAAAAACATCATGTTATTCATATACCAGAAATGTTTGAAGCTACTGACTGAATGAAAGGAGCTGGCATCTCACTCTCCTTGAATCTTCTTTATCATGCTAAGAGGAGCAGGAAAAAGCAAAAAATTTCAGAATTGCACCTTGCAATGCGGAGAAATTACTGTTTGTGCATTTACAATATTCATTGATTTTTGCCATTGAAAAACATCATGTTATTCATATACCAGAAATGTTTGAAGCTACTGACTGAATGAAAGGAGCTGGCATCTCACTCTCTTTGAATCTTCTTTATCATGCTAAGAGGAGCAGGATAAAGCAAAAAATTTCAGAATTGCACCTTGCAATGCGGAGAAATTACTGTTTGTGCCTTTACAATATTCATTGATTTTTGCCATTGAAAAACATCATGTTATTCATATACCAGAAATGTTTGAAGCTACTGACTGAATGAAAGGAGCTGGCATCTCACTCTCCTTGAATCTTCTTTATCATGCTAAGAGGAGCAGGAAAAAGCAAAAAATTTCAGAATTGCACCTTGCAATGCGGAGAAATTACTGTTTGTGCATTTACAATATTCATTGATTTTTGCCATTGAAAAACATCATGTTATTCATATACCAGAAATGTTTGAAGCTACTGACTGAATGAAAGGAGCTGGCATCTCACTCTCTTTGAATCTTCTTTATCATGCTAAGAGGAGCAGGAAAAAGCAAAAAATTTCAGAATTGCACCTTGCAATGCGGAGAAATTACTGTTTGTGCATTTACAATATTCATTGATTTTTGCCATTGAAAAACATCATGTTATTCATATACCAGAAATGATTGAAGCTACTGACTGAATGAAAGGAGCTGGCATCTCACTCTCTTTGAATCTTCTTTATCATGCTAAGAGGAGCAGGAAAAAGCAAAAAATTTCAGAATTGCACCTTGCAATGCGGAGAAATTACTGTTTGTGCATTTACAATATTCATTGATTTTTGCCATTGAAAAACATCATGTTATTCATATACCAGAAATGATTGAAGCTACTGACTGAATGAAAGGAGCTGGCATCTCACTCTCTTTGAATCTTCTTTATCATGCTAAGAGGAGCAGGAAAAAGCAAAAAATTTCAGAATTGCACCTTGCAATGCGGAGAAATTACTGTTTGTGCATTTACAATATTCGTTGATTTTTGCCATTGAAAAACGTCCAGAAATGATTGAAGCTACTGACTGAATGAAAGGAGCTGGCATCTCACTCTCTTTGAATCTTCTTTATCATGCTAAGAGGAGCAGGAAAAAGCAAAAAATTTCAGAATTGCACCTTGCAATGCGGAGAAATTACTGTTTGTGCATTTACAATATTCATTGATTTTTGCCATTGAAAAACATCATGTTATTCATATACCAGAAACGATTGAAGCTACTGACTGAATGAAAGGAGCTGGCATCTCACTCTCTTTGAATCTTCTTTATCATGCTAAGAGGAGCAGGAAAAAGTAAAAAATTTCAGAATTGCACCTTGCAATGCGGAGAAATTACTGTTTGTGCATTTACAATATTCAATGATTTTTGCCATTGAAAAACGTCCAGAAATGATTGAAGCTACTGGCTGAACGAAAGGAGCTGGCGTCTCACTCTCTTTGAATCTTCTTTATCATGCTAAGAGGAGCAGGAAAAAGCAAAAAATTTCAGAATTGCACCTTGCAATGCGGAGAAATTACTGTTTGTGCATTTACAATATTCATTGATTTTTGCCATTGAAAAACGTCCAGAAATGATTGAAGCTACTGACTGAATGAAAGGAGCTGGCATCTCACTCTCTTTGAATCTTCTTTATCATGCTAAGAGGAGCAGGAAAAAGCAAAAAATTTCAGAATTGCACCTTGCAATGCGGAGAAATTACTGTTTGTGCATTTACAATATTCATTGATTTTTGCCATTGAAAAACGTCCAGAAATGATTGAAGCTACTGACTGAATGAAAGGAGCTGGCATCTCACTCTCTTTGAATCTTCTTTATCATGCTAAGAGGAGCAGGAAAAAGCAAAAAAATTCAGAATTGCACCTTGCAATGCGGAGAAATTACTGTTTGTGCATTTACAATATTCATTGATTTTTGCCATTGAAAAACATCATGTTATTCATATACCAGAAATGATTGAAGCTACTGACTGAATGAAAGGAGCTGGCATCTCACTCTCTTTGAATCTTCTTTATCATGCTAAGAGGAGCAGGAAAAAGCAAAAAATTTCAGAATTGCACCTTGCAATGCGGAGAAATTACTGTTTGTGCATTTACAATATTCATTGATTTTTGCAATTGAAAAACGTCCAGAAATGATTGAAGCTACTGACTGAATGAAAGGAGCTGGCTTCTCACTCTCTTTGAATCTTCTTTATCATGCTAAGAGGAGCAGGAAAAAGCAAAAAATTTCAGAATTGCACCTTGCAATGCGGAGAAATTACTGTTTGTGCATTTACAATATTCATTGATTTTTGCCATTGAAAAACGTCCAGAAATGATTGAAGCTACTGACTGAATGAAAGGAGCTGGCATCTCACTCTCTTTGAATCTTGTTTATCATGCTAAGAGGAGCAGGAAAAAGCAAAAAATTTCAGAATTGCACCTTGCAATGCGGAGAAATTACTGTTTGTGCATTTAGAATATTCATTGATTTTTGCCATTGAAAAACGTCCAGAAATGATTGAAGCTACTGACTGAATGAAAGGAGCTGGCATCTCACTCTCTTTGAATCTTCTTTATCATGCTAAGAGGAGCAGGAAAAAGCAAAAAATCTCAGAATTGCACCTTGCAATGCGGAGAAATTACTGTTTGTGCATTTACAATATTCATTGATTTTTGCCATTGAAAAACATCATGTTATTCATATACCAGAAATGATTGAAGCTACTGACTGAATGAAAGGAGCTGGCATCTCACTCTCTTTGAATCTTCTTTATCATGCTAAGATTAGCAGGAAAAAGTAAAAAATTTCAGAATTGCACCTTGCAATGCGGAGAAATTACTGTTTGTGCATTTACAATATTCAATGATTTTTGCCATTGAAAAACGTCCAGAAATGATTGAAGCTACTGACTGAATGAAAGGAGCTGGCATCTCACTCTCTTTGAATCTTCTTTACCATGCTAAGAGGAGCAGGATAAAGCAAAAAATTTCAGAATTGCACCTTGCAATGCGGAGAAATTACTGTTTGTGCATTTACAATATTCATTGATTTTTGCCATTGAAAAACATCATGTTATTCATATACCAGAAATGTTTGAAGCTACTGACTGAATGAAAGGAGCTGGCATCTCACTCTCCTTGAATCTTCTTTATCATGCTAAGAGGAGCAGGAAAAAGCAAAAAATTTCAGAATTGCACCTTGCAATGCGGAGAAATTACTGTTTGTGCATTTACAATATTCATTGATTTTTGCCATTGAAAAACATCATGTTATTCATATACCAGAAATGTTTGAAGCTACTGACTGAATGAAAGGAGCTGGCATCTCACTCTCTTTGAATCTTCTTTATCATGCTAAGAGGAGCAGGAAAAAGCAAAAAATTTCAGAATTGCACCTTGCAATGCGGAGAAATTACTGTTTGTGCATTTACAATATTCATTGATTTTTGCCATTGAAAAACATCACGTTATTCATATACCAGAAATGATTGAAGCTACTGACTGAATGAAAGGAGCTGGCATCTCACTCTCTTTGAATCTTCTTTATCATGCTAAGAGGAGCAGGAAAAAGCAAAAAATTTCAGAGTTGCACCTTGCAATGCGGAGAAATTACTGTTTGTGCATTTACAATATTCATTGATTTTTGCAATTGAAAAACGTCCAGAAATGATTGAAGCTACTGACTGAATGAAAGGAGCTGGCATCTCACTCTCTTTGAATCTTCTTTATCATGCTAAGAGGAGCAGGAAAAAGCAAAAAATTTCAGAATTGCACCTTGCAATGCGGAGAAATTACTGTTTGTGCATTTACAATATTCATTGATTTTTGCCATTGAAAAACATCATGTTATTCATATACCAGGAATGTTTGAAGCTACTGACTGAATGAAAGGAGCTGGCATCTCACTCTCTTTGAATCTTCTTTATCATGCTAAGAGGAGCAGGAAAAAGCAAAAAATTTCAGAATTGCACCTTGCAATGCGGAGAAATTACTGTTTGTGCATTTACAATATTCATTGATTTTTGCCATTGAAAAACGTCCAGAAATGATTGAAGCTACTGACTGAATGAAAGGAGCTGGCATCTCACTCTCTTTTAATCTTGTTTATCATGCTAAGAGGAGCAGGAAAAAGCAAAAAATTTCAGAATTGCACCTTGCAATGCGGAGAAATTACTGTTTGTGCATTTACAATATTCATTGATTTTTGCCATTGAAAAACGTCCAGAAATGATTGAAGCTACTGACTGAATGAAAGGAGCTGGCATCTCACTCTCTTTGAATCTTCTTTATCATGCTAAGAGGAGCAGGAAAAAGCAAAAAATTTCAGAATTGCACCTTGCAATGCGGAGAAATTACTGTTTGTGCATTTACAATATTCATTGATTTTTGCCATTGAAAAACATCATGTTATTCATATACCAGAAATGATTGAAGCTACTGACTGAATGAAAGGAGCTGGCATCTCACTCTCTTTGAATCTTCTTTATCATGCTAAGAGGAGCAGGAAAAAGTAAAAAATTTCAGAATTGCACCTTGCAATGCGGAGAAATTACTGTTTGTGCATTTACAATATTCAATGATTTTTGCCATTGAAAAACGTCCAGAAATGATTGAAGCTACTGACTGAATGAAAGGAGCTGGCATCTCACTCTCTTTGAATCTTCTTTATCATGCTAAGAGGAGCAGGAAAAAGCAAAAAAATTCAGAATTGCACCTTGCAATGCGGAGAAATTACTGTTTCTGCATTTACAATATTCATTGATTTTTGCCATTGAAAAACATCATGTTATTCATATACCAGAAATGATTGAAGCTACTGACTGAATGAAAGGAGCTGGCATCTCACTCTCTTTGAATCTTCTTTATCATGCTAAGAGGAGCAGGAAAAAGTAAAAAATTTCAGAATTGCACCTTGCAATGCGGAGAAATTACTGTTTGTGCATTTACAATATTCAATGATTTTTGCCTTTGAAAAACGTCCAGAAATGATTGAAGCTACTGACTGAACGAAAGGAGCTGGCATCTCACTCTCTTTGAATCTTCTTTATCATGCTAAGAGGAGCAGGAAAAAGCAAAAAATTTCAGAATTGCACCTTGCAATGCGGAGAAATTACTGTTTGTGCATTTACAATATTCATTGATTTTTGCCATTGAAAAACATCATGTTATTCATATACCAGAAATGATTGATGCTACTGACTGAATGAAAGGAGCTGGCATCTCACTCTCTTTGAATCTTCTTTATCATGCTAAGAGGAGCAGGAAAAAGCAAAAAATTTCAGAATTGCACCTTGCAATGCGGAGAAATTACTGTTTGTGCATTTACAATATTCATTGATTTTTGCCATTGAAAAACATCATGTTATTCATATACCAGAAATGTTTGAAGCTACTGACTGAATGAAAGGAGCTGGCATCTCACTCTCTTTGAATCTTCTTTATCATGCTAAGAGGAGCAGGAAAAAGCAAAAAATTTCAGAATTGCACCTTGCAATGCGGAGAAATTACTGTTTGTGCATTTACAATATTCATTGATTTTTGCAATTGAAAAACGTCCAGAAATGATTGAAGCTACTGACTGAATGAAAGGAGCTGGCATATCACTCTCTTTGAATCTTCTTTATCATGCTAAGAGGAGCAGGAAAAAGCAAAAAATTTCAGAATTGCACCTTGCAATGCGGAGAAATTACTGTTTGTGCATTTACAATATTCATTGATTTTTGCCATTGAAAAACATTATGTTATTCATATACCAGGAATGTTTGAAGCTACTGACTGAATGAAAGGAGCTGGCATCTCACTCTCTTTGAATCTTCTTTATCATGCTAAGAGGAGCAGGAAAAAGTAAAAAATTTCAGAATTGCACCTTGCAATGCGGAGAAATTACTGTTTGTGCATTTACAATATTCATTGATTTTTGCCATTGAAAAACGTCCAGAAATGATTGAAGCTACTGACTGAATGAAAGGAGCTGGCATCTCACTCTCTTTGAATCTTGTTTATCATGCTAAGAGGAGCAGGAAAAAGCAAAAAATTTCAGAATTGCACCTTGCAATGCGAAGAAATTACTGTTTGTGCATTTACAATATTCATTGATGTTTGCCATTGAAAAACGTCCAGAAATGATTGAAGCTACTGACTGAATGAAAGGAGCTGGCATCTCACTTTCTTTGAATCTTCTTTATTATGCTAAGAGGAGCAGGAAAAAGCAAAAAATTTCAGAATTGCACCTTGCAATGCGGAGAAATTACTGTTTGTGCATTTACAATATTCATTGATTTTTGCCATTGAAAAACATCATGTTATTCATATACCAGAAATGATTGAAGCTACTGACTGAATGAAAGGAGCTGGCATCTCACTCTCTTTGAATCTTCTTTATCATGCTAAGAGGAGCAGGAAAAAGTAAAAAATTTCAGAATTGCACCTTGCAATGCGGAGAAATTACTGTTTGTGCATTTACAATATTCAATGATTTTTGCCATTGAAAAACGTCCAGAAATGATTGAAGCTACTGACTGAATGAAAGGAGCTGGCATCTCACTCTCTTTGAATCTTCTTTATCATGCTAAGAGGAGCAGGAAAAAGCAAAAAACTTCAGAATTGCACCTTGCAATGCGGAGAAATTACTGTTTGTGCATTTACAATATTCATTGATTTTTGCCATTGAAAAACATCATGTTATTCATATACCAGAAATGATTGAAGCTACTGACTGAATGAAAGGAGCTGGCATCTCACTCTCTTTGAATCTTCTTTATCATGCTAAGAGGAGCAGGAAAAAGTAAAAAATTTCAGAATTGCACCTTGCAATGCGGAGAAATTACTGTTTGTGCATTTACAATATTCAATGATTTTTGCCTTTGAAAAACGTCCAGAAATGATTGAAGCTACTGACTGAACGAAAGGAGCTGGCATCTCACTCTCTTTGAATCTTCTTTATCATGCTAAGAGGAGCAGGAAAAAGCAAAAAATTTCAGAATTGCACCTTGCAATGCGGAGAAATTACTGTTTGTGCATTTACAATATTCATTGATTTTTGCCATTGAAAAACATCATGTTATTCATATACCAGAAATGTTTGAAGCTACTGACTGAATGAAAGGAGCTGGCATCTCACTCTCTTTGAATCTTCTTTATCATGCTAAGAGGAGCAGGAAAAAGCAAAAAATTTCAGAATTGCACCTTGCAATGCGGAGAAATTACTGTTTGTGCATTTACAATATTCATTGATTTTTGCCATTGAAAAACGTCCAGAAATGATTGAAGCTACTGACTGAATGAAAGGAGCTGGCATCTCACTCTGAATTTTCTTTATCATGCTAAGAGGAGCAGGAAAAAGCAAAAAATTTCAGAATTGCACCTTGCAATGCGGAGAAATTACTGTTTGTGCATTTACAATATTCATTGATTTTTGCCATTGAAAAACGTCCAGAAATGATTGAAGCTACTGACTGAATGAAAGGAGCTGGCATCTCACTCTCTTTGAATCTTCTTTATCATGCTAAGAGGAGCAGGAAAAAGCAAAAAATTTCATAATTGCACCTTGCAATGCGGAGAAATTACTGTTTGTGCATTTACAATATTCATTGATTTTTGACATTGAAAAACATCATGTTATTCATATACCAGAAATGATTGAAGCTACTGACTGAATGAAAGGAGCTGGCATCTCACTCTCTTTGAATCTTCTTTATCATGCTAAGAGGAGCAGGAAAAAGTAAAAAATTTCAGAATTGCACCTTGCAATGCGGAGAAATTACTGTTTGTGCATTTACAATATTCAATGATTTTTGCCATTGAAAAACGTCCAGAAATGATTGAAGCTACTGACTGAATGAAAGGAGCTGGCATCTCACTCTCTTTGAATCTTCTTTATCATGCTAAGAGGAGCAGGAAAAAGCAAAAAACTTCAGAATTGCACCTTGCAATGCGGAGAAATTACTGTTTGTGCATTTACAATATTCATTGATTTTTGCCATTGAAAAACATCATGTTATTCATATACCAGAAATGATTGAAGCTACTGACTGAATAAAAGGAGCTGGCATCTCACTCTCTTTGAATCTTCTTTATCATGCTAAGAGGAGCAGGAAAAAGTAAAAAATTTCAGAATTGCACCTTGCAATGCGGAGAAATTACTGTTTGTGCATTTACAATATTCAATGATTTTTGCCTTTGAAAAACGTCCAGAAATGATTGAAGCTACTGACTGAACGAAAGGAGCTGGCATCTCACTCTCTTTGAATCTTCTTTATCATGCTAAGAGGAGCAGGAAAAAGCAAAAAATTTCAGAATTGCACCTTGCAATGCGGAGAAATTACTGTTTGTGCATTTACAATATTCATTGATTTTTGCCATTGAAAAACGTCCAGAAATGATTGAAGCTACTGACTGAATGAAAGCAGCTGGCATCTCACTCTGAATTTTCTTTATCATGCTAAGAGGAGCAGGAAAAAGCAAAAAATTTCAGAATTGCACCTTGCAATGCGGAGAAATTACTGTTTGTGCATTTACAATATTCATTGATTTTTGCCATTGAAAAACGTCCAGAAATGATTGAAGCTACTGACTGAATGAAAGGAGCTGGCATCTCACTCTCTTTGAATCGTCTTTATCATGCTAAGAGGAGCAGGAAAAAGCAAAAAATTTCAGAATTGCACCTTGCAATGCGGAGAAATTACTGTTTGTGCATTTACAATATTCATTGATTTTTGCCATTGAAAAACATCATGTTATTCATATACCAGAAATGTTTGAAGCTACTGACTGAATGAAAGGAGCTGGCATCTCACTCTCTTTGAATCTTCTTTATCATGCTAAGAGGAGCAGGAAAAAGCAAAAAATTTCAGAATTGCACCTTGCAATGCGGAGAAATTACTGTTTGTGCATTTACAATATTCATTGATTTTTGCCATTGAAAAACATCATGTTATTCATATACCAGAAATGTTTGAAGCTACTGACTGAATGAAAGGAGCTGGCATCTCACTCTCTTTGAATCTTCTTTATCATGCTTGGATTAGCAGGAAAAAGCAAAAAATTTCAGAATTGCACCTTGCAATGTGGAGATATTACTGTTTGTGCATTTACAATATTCATTGATTTTTGCCATTGAAAAACATGTTTTTCATATACCAGAAATGTTTGAAGCTACTGACTGAATGAAAGGAGCTTGTATCTCTCTCTCTTTGAATCTTCTTTATCATGCTAGGATTAACAGGAAAAAGCAAAAAATTTCAGAATTGCACCTTGCAATGTGGAGATATTACTGTTTGTGCATTTACAATATTCATTGATTTTTGCCATTGAAAAATGTCCAGAAATGATTGAAGCTACTGACTGAATGAAAGCAGCTGGCATCTCACTCTCTTTGAATCGTCTTTATCATGCTAAGAGGAGCAGGAAAAAGCAAAAAATTTCAGAATTGCACCTTGCAATGCGGAGAAATTACTGTTTGTGCATTTACAATATTCATTGATTTTTGCCATTGAAAAACATCATGTTATTCATATACCAGAAATGTTTGAAGCTACTGACTGAATGAAAGGAGCTGGCATCTCACTCTCTTTGAATCTTCTTTATCATGCTAAGAGGAGCAGGAAAAAGCAAAAAATTTCAGAATTGCACCTTGCAATGCGGAGAAATTACTGTTTGTGCATTTACAATATTCATTGATTTTTGCTATTGAAAAACATCATGTTATTCATATACCAGAAATGTTTGAAGCTACTGACTGAATGAAAGGAGCTGGCATCTCACTCTCTTTGAATCTTCTTTATCATGCTTGGATTAGCAGGAAAAAGCAAAAAATTTCAGAATTGCACCTTGCAATGTGGAGATATTACTGTTTGTGCATTTACAATATTCATTGATTTTTGCCATTGAAAAACATGTTTTTCATATACCAGAAATGTTTGAAGCTACTGACTGAATGAAAGGAGCTGGCATCTCACTCTCTGAATCTTCTTTATCATGCTAGGATTAGCAGGAAAAAGCAAAAAATTTCAGAATTGCACCTTGCAATGTGGAGATATTACTGTTTGTGCATTTACAATATTCATTGATTTTTGCCATTGAAAAACATGTTTTTCATATACCAGAAATGTTTGAAGCTACTGACTGAATGAAAGGAGCTGGCATCTCACTCTCTTTGAATCTTCTTTATCATGCTAGGATTAACAGGAAAAAGCAAAAAATTTCAGAATTGCACCTTGCAATGTGGAGATATTACTGTTTGTGCATTTACAATATTCATTGATTTTTGCCATTGAAAAACGTCCAGAAATGTTTGAAGCTACTGACTGAATGAAAGGAGCTGGCATCTCACTCTCTTTGAATCTTCTTTATCATGCTAGGATTAGCAGGAAAAAGCAAAAAATTTCAGAATTGCACCTTGCAATGTGGAGATATTGCTGTTTGTGCATTTACAATATTCATTGATTTTTGCCATTGAAAAACATGTTTTTCATATACAAGAAATGTTTGAAGCTACTGACTGAATGAAAGGAGCTGGCATCTCACTCTCTTTGAATCTTCTTTATCATGCTAGGATTAGCAGGAAAAAGCAAAAAATTTCAGAATTGCACCTTGCAATGTGGAGATATTACTGTTTGTGCATTTACAATATTCATTGATTTTTGCCATTGAAAAACGTCCAGAAATGTTTGAAGCTACTGACTGAATGAAAGGAGCTGGCATCTCACTCTCTTTGAATCTTCTTTATCATGCTAGGATTAGCAGGAAAAAGCAAAAAATTTCAGAATTGCACCTTGCAATGTGGAGATATTACTGTTTGTGCATTTACAATATTCATTGATTTTTGCCATTGAAAAACATGTTTTTCATATACCAGAAATGTTTGAAGCTACTGACGGAATGAAAGGAGCTGGCATCTCACTCTCTTTGAATCTTCTTTATCATGCTAGGATTAGCAGGAAAAAGCAAAAAATTTCAGAATTGCACCTTGCAATGTGGAGATATTACTGTTTGTGCATTTACAATATTCATTGATTTTTGCCATTGAAAAACATGTTTTTCATATACCAGAAATGTTTGAAGCTACTGACTGAATGAAAGGAGCTGGCATCTCACTGTCTTTGAATCTTCTTTATCATGCTAGGATTAACAGGAAAAAGCAAAAAATTTCAGAATTGCACCTTGCAATGTGGAGATATTACTGTTTGTGCATTTACAATATTCATTGATTTTGCCATTGAAAAACGTCCAGAAATGTTTGAAGCTACTGACTGAATGAAAGGAGCTGGCATCTCACTCTCTTTAAATCTTCTTTATCATGCTAGGATTAGCAGGAAAAAGCAAAAAAATTTCAGAATTGCACCTTGCAATGTGGAGATATTACTGTTTGTGCATTTACAATATTCATTGATTTTTGCCATTGAAAAACATGTTTTTCATATACCAGAAATGTTTGAAGCTACTGACTGAATGAAAGGAGCTGGCATCTCACTCTCTTTGAATCTTCTTTATCATGCTAGGATAAGCAGGAAAAAGCAAAAAATTTCAGAATTGCACCTTGCAATGTGGAGATATTACTGTTTGTGCATTTACAATATTCATTGATTTTTGCCATTGAAAAACATGTTTTTCATATACCAGAAATGTTTGAAGCTACTGACTGAATGAAAGGAGCTGGCATCTCACTCTCTTTGAATCTTCTTTATCATGCTAGGATTAACAGGAAAAAGCAAAAAATTTCAGAATTGCACCTTGCAATGTGGAGATATTACTGTTTGTGCATTTACAATATTCATTGATTTTTGCCATTGAAAAACGTCCAGAAATGTTTGAAGCTACTGACTGAATGAAAGGAGCTGGCATCTCACTCTCTTTGAATCTTCTTTATCATGCTAGGATTAGCAGGAAAAAGCAAAAAATTTCAGAATTGCACCTTGCAATGTGGAGATATTGCTGTTTGTGCATTTACAATATTCATTGATTTTTGCCATTGAAAAACATGTTTTTCATATACAAGAAATGTTTGAAGCTACTGACTGAATGAAAGGAGCTGGCATCTCACTCTCTTTGAATCTTCTTTATCATGCTAGGATTAGCAGGAAAAAGCAAAAAATTTCAGAATTGCACCTTGCAATGTGGAGATATTACTGTTTGTGCATTTACAATATTTATTGATTTTTGCCATTGAAAAACGTCCAGAAATGTTTGAAGCTACTGACTGAATGAAAGGAGCTGGCATCTCACTCTCTTTGAATCTTCTTTATCATGCTAGGATTAGCAGGAAAAAGCAAAAAATTTCAGAATTGCACCTTGCAATGTGGAGATATTACTGTTTGTGCATTTACAATATTCATTGATTTTTGCCATTGAAAAACATGTTTTTCATATACCAGAAATGTTTGAAGCTACTGACGGAATGAAAGGAGCTGGCATCTCACTCTCTTTGAATCTTCTTTATCATGCTAGGATTAGCAGGAAAAAGCAAAAAATTTCAGAATTGCACCTTGCAATGTGGAGATATTACTGTTTGTGCATTTACAATATTCATTGATTTTTGCCATTGAAAAACATGTTTTTCATATACCAGAAATGTTTGAAGCTACTGACTGAATGAAAGGAGCTGGCATCTCACTGTCTTTGAATCTTCTTTATCATGCTAGGATTAACAGGAAAAAGCAAAAAATTTCAGAATTGCACCTTGCAATGTGGAGATATTACTGTTTGTGCATTTACAATATTCATTGATTTTGCCATTGAAAAACGTCCAGAAATGTTTGAAGCTACTGACTGAATGAAAGGAGCTGGCATCTCACTCTCTTTAAATCTTCTTTATCATGCTAGGATTAGCAGGAAAAAGCAAAAAAATTTCAGAATTGCACCTTGCAATGTGGAGATATTACTGTTTGTGCATTTACAATATTCATTGATTTTTGCCATTGAAAAACATGTTTTTCATATACCAGAAATGTTTGAAGCTACTGACTGAATGAAAGGAGCTGGCATCTCACTCTCTTTGAATCTTCTTTATCATGCTAGGATAAGCAGGAAAAAGCAAAAAATTTCAGAATTGCACCTTGCAATTTGGAGATATTACTGTTTGTGCATTTACAATATTCATTGATTTTTGCAATTGAAAAACGTCCAGAAATGATTGAAGCTACTGACTGAATGAAAGGAGCTGGCATCTCACTCTCTTTGAATCTTCTTTATCATGCTAAGAGGAGCAGGAAAAAGCAAAAAATTTCAGAATTGCACCTTGCAATGCGGAGAAATTACTGTTTGTGCATTTACAATATTCATTGATTTTTGCCATTGAAAAACATTATGTTATTCATATACCAGGAATGTTTGAAGCTACTGACTGAATGAAAGGAGCTGGCATCTCACTCTCTTTGAATCTTCTTTATCATGCTAAGAGGAGCAGGAAAAAGTAAAAAATTTCAGAATTGCACCTTGCAATGCGGAGAAATTACTGTTTGTGCATTTACAATATTCATTGATTTTTGCCATTGAAAAACGTCCAGAAATGATTGAAGCTACTGACTGAATGAAAGGAGCTGGCATCTCACTCTCTTTGAATCTTGTTTATCATGCTAAGAGGAGCAGGAAAAAGCAAAAAATTTCAGAATTGCACCTTGCAATGCGAAGAAATTACTGTTTGTGCATTTACAATATTCATTGATGTTTGCCATTGAAAAACGTCCAGAAATGATTGAAGCTACTGACTGAATGAAAGGAGCTGGCATCTCACTTTCTTTGAATCTTCTTTATTATGCTAAGAGGAGCAGGAAAAAGCAAAAAATTTCAGAATTGCACCTTGCAATGCGGAGAAATTACTGTTTGTGCATTTACAATATTCATTGATTTTTGCCATTGAAAAACATCATGTTATTCATATACCAGAAATGATTGAAGCTACTGACTGAATGAAAGGAGCTGGCATCTCACTCTCTTTGAATCTTCTTTATCATGCTAAGAGGAGCAGGAAAAAGTAAAAAATTTCAGAATTGCACCTTGCAATGCGGAGAAATTACTGTTTGTGCATTTACAATATTCAATGATTTTTGCCATTGAAAAACGTCCAGAAATGATTGAAGCTACTGACTGAATGAAAGGAGCTGGCATCTCACTCTCTTTGAATCTTCTTTATCATGCTAAGAGGAGCAGGAAAAAGCAAAAAACTTCAGAATTGCACCTTGCAATGCGGAGAAATTACTGTTTGTGCATTTACAATATTCATTGATTTTTGCCATTGAAAAACATCATGTTATTCATATACCAGAAATGATTGAAGCTACTGACTGAATGAAAGGAGCTGGCATCTCACTCTCTTTGAATCTTCTTTATCATGCTAAGAGGAGCAGGAAAAAGTAAAAAATTTCAGAATTGCACCTTGCAATGCGGAGAAATTACTGTTTGTGCATTTACAATATTCAATGATTTTTGCCTTTGAAAAACGTCCAGAAATGATTGAAGCTACTGACTGAACGAAAGGAGCTGGCATCTCACTCTCTTTGAATCTTCTTTATCATGCTAAGAGGAGCAGGAAAAAGCAAAAAATTTCAGAATTGCACCTTGCAATGCGGAGAAATTACTGTTTGTGCATTTACAATATTCATTGATTTTTGCCATTGAAAAACATCATGTTATTCATATACCAGAAATGATTGAAGCTACTGACTGAATAAAAGGAGCTGGCATCTCACTCTCTTTGAATCTTCTTTATCATGCTAAGAGGAGCAGGAAAAAGTAAAAAATTTCAGAATTGCACCTTGCAATGCGGAGAAATTACTGTTTGTGCATTTACAATATTCAATGATTTTTGCCTTTGAAAAACGTCCAGAAATGATTGAAGCTACTGACTGAATGAAAGGAGCTGGCATCTCACTCTCTTTGAATCTTCTTTATCATGCTAAGAGGAGCAGGAAAAAGCAAAAAACTTCAGAATTGCACCTTGCAATGCGGAGAAATTACTGTTTGTGCATTTACAATATTCATTGATTTTTGCCATTGAAAAACATCATGTTATTCATATACCAGAAATGATTGAAGCTACTGACTGAATAAAAGGAGCTGGCATCTCACTCTCTTTGAATCTTCTTTATCATGCTAAGAGGAGCAGGAAAAAGTAAAAAATTTCAGAATTGCACCTTGCAATGCGGAGAAATTACTGTTTGTGCATTTACAATATTCAATGATTTTTGCCTTTGAAAAACGTCCAGAAATGATTGAAGCTACTGACTGAACGAAAGGAGCTGGCATCTCACTCTCTTTGAATCTTCTTTATCATGCTAAGAGGAGCAGGAAAAAGCAAAAAATTTCAGAATTGCACCTTGCAATGCGGAGAAATTACTGTTTGTGCATTTACAATATTCATTGATTTTTGCCATTGAAAAACGTCCAGAAATGATTGAAGCTACTGACTGAATGAAAGCAGCTGGCATCTCACTCTGAATTTTCTTTATCATGCTAAGAGGAGCAGGAAAAAGCAAAAAATTTCAGAATTGCACCTTGCAATGCGGAGAAATTACTGTTTGTGCATTTACAATATTCATTGATTTTTGCCATTGAAAAACGTCCAGAAATGATTGAAGCTACTGACTGAATGAAAGGAGCTGGCATCTCACTCTCTTTGAATCGTCTTTATCATGCTAAGAGGAGCAGGAAAAAGCAAAAAATTTCAGAATTGCACCTTGCAATGCGGAGAAATTACTGTTTGTGCATTTACAATATTCATTGATTTTTGCCATTGAAAAACATCATGTTATTCATATACCAGAAATGTTTGAAGCTACTGACTGAATGAAAGGAGCTGGCATCTCACTCTCTTTGAATCTTCTTTATCATGCTAAGAGGAGCAGGAAAAAGCAAAAAATTTCAGAATTGCACCTTGCAATGCGGAGAAATTACTGTTTGTGCATTTACAATATTCATTGATTTTTGCCATTGAAAAACATCATGTTATTCATATACCAGAAATGTTTGAAGCTACTGACTGAATGAAAGGAGCTGGCATCTCACTCTCTTTGAATCTTCTTTATCATGCTTGGATTAGCAGGAAAAAGCAAAAAATTTCAGAATTGCACCTTGCAATGTGGAGATATTACTGTTTGTGCATTTACAATATTCATTGATTTTTGCCATTGAAAAACATGTTTTTCATATACCAGAAATGTTTGAAGCTACTGACTGAATGAAAGGAGCTGGCATCTCACTCTCTTTGAATCTTCTTTATCATGCTAGGATTAACAGGAAAAAGCAAAAAATTTCAGAATTGCACCTTGCAATGTGGAGATATTACTGTTTGTGCATTTACAATATTCATTGATTTTTGCCATTGAAAAACGTCCAGAAATGATTGAAGCTACTGACTGAATGAAAGCAGCTGGCATCTCACTCTGAATTTTCTTTATCATGCTAAGAGGAGCAGGAAAAAGCAAAAAATTTCAGAATTGCACCTTGCAATGCGGAGAAATTACTGTTCTTGCATTTACAATATTCATTGATTTTTGCCATTGAAAAACGTCCAGAAATGATTGAAGCTACTGACTGAATGAAAGGAGCTGGCATCTCACTCTCTTTGAATCGTCTTTATCATGCTAAGAGGAGCAGGAAAAAGCAAAAAATTTCAGAATTGCACCTTGCAATGCGGAGAAATTACTGTTTGTGCATTTACAATATTCATTGATTTTTGCCATTGAAAAACATCATGTTATTCATATACCAGAAATGTTTGAAGCTACTGACTGAATGAAAGGAGCTGGCATCTCACTCTCTTTGAATCTTCTTTATCATGCTAAGAGGAGCAGGAAAAAGCAAAAAATTTCAGAATTGCACCTTGCAATGCGGAGAAATTACTGTTTGTGCATTTACAATATTCATTGATTTTTGCTATTGAAAAACATCATGTTATTCATATACCAGAAATGTTTGAAGCTACTGACTGAATGAAAGGAGCTGGCATCTCACTCTCTTTGAATCTTCTTTATCATGCTTGGATTAGCAGGAAAAAGCAAAAAATTTCAGAATTGCACCTTGCAATGTGGAGATATTACTGTTTGGGCATTTACAATATTCATTGATTTTTGCCATTGAAAAACATGTTTTTCATATACCAGAAATGTTTGAAGCTACTGACTGAATGAAAGGAGCTGGCATCTCACTCTCTTTGAATCTTCTTTATCATGCTAGGATTAGCAGGAAAAAGCAAAAAATTTCAGAATTGCACCTTGCAATGTGGAGATATTACTGTTTGTGCATTTACAATATTCATTGATTTTTGCCATTGAAAAACATGTTTTTCATATACCAGAAATGTTTGAAGCTACTGACTGAATGAAAGGAGCTGGCATCTCACTCTCTTTGAATCTTCTTTATCATGCTAGGATTAACAGGAAAAAGCAAAAAATTTCAGAATTGCACCTTGCAATGTGGAGATATTACTGTTTGTGCATTTACAATATTCATTGATTTTTGCCATTGAAAAACGTCCAGAAATGTTTGAAGCTACTGACTGAATGAAAGGAGCTGGCATCTCACTCTCTTTGAATCTTCTTTATCATGCTAGGATTAGCAGGAAAAAGCAAAAAATTTCAGAATTGCACCATGCAATGTGGAGATATTACTGTTTGTGCATTTACAATATTCATTGATTTTTGCCATTGAAAAACATGTTTTTCATATACCAGAAATGTTTGAAGCTACTGACGGAATGAAAGGAGCTGGCATCTCACTCTCTTTGAATCTTCTTTATCATGCTAGGATTAGCAGGAAAAAGCAAAAAATTTCAGAATTGCACCTTGCAATGTGGAGATATTACTGTTTGTGCATTTACAATATTCATTGATTTTTGCCATTGAAAAACATGTTTTTCATATACCAGAAATGTTTGAAGCTACTGACTGAATGAAAGGAGCTGGCATCTCACTGTCTTTGAATCTTCTTTATCATGCTAGGATTAACAGGAAAAAGCAAAAAATTTCAGAATTGCACCTTGCAATGTGGAGATATTACTGTTTGTGCATTTACAATATTCATTGATTTTGCCATTGAAAAACGTAGAGAAATGTTTGAAGCTACTGACTGAATGAAAGGAGCTGGCATCTCACTCTCTTTAAATCTTCTTTATCATGCTAGGATTAGCAGGAAAAAGCAAAAAAATTTCAGAATTGCACCTTGCAATGTGGAGATATTACTGTTTGTGCATTTACAATATTCATTGATTTTTGCCATTGAAAAACATGTTTTTCATATACCAGAAATGTTTGAAGCTACTGACTGAATGAAAGGAGCTGGCATCTCACTCTCTTTGAATCTTCTTTATCATGCTAGGATAAGCAGGACAAAGCAAAAAATTTCAGAATTGCACCTTGCAATGTGGAGATATTACTGTTTGTGCATTTACAATATTCATTGATTTTTGCCATTGAAAAACATGTTTTTCATATACCAGAAATGTTTGAAGCTACTGACTGAATGAAAGGAGCTGGCATCTCACTCTCTTTGAATCTTCTTTATCATGCTAGGATTAACAGGAAAAAGCAAAAAATTTCAGAATTGCACCTTGCAATGTGGAGATATTACTGTTTGTGCATTTACAATATTCATTGATTTTTGCCATTGAAAAACGTCCAGAAATGTTTGAAGCTACTGACTGAATGAAAGGAGCTGGCATCTCACTCTCTTTGAATCTTCTTTATCATGCTAGGATTAGCAGGAAAAAGCAAAAAATTTCAGAATTGCACCTTGCAATGTGGAGATATTGCTGTTTGTGCATTTACAATATTCATTGATTTTTGCCATTGAAAAACATGTTTTTCATATACAAGAAATGTTTGAAGCTACTGACTGAATGAAAGGAGCTGGCATCTCACTCTCTTTGAATCTTCTTTATCATGCTAGGATTAGCAGGAAAAAGCAAAAAATTTCAGAATTGCACCTTGCAATGTGGAGATATTACTGTTTGTGCATTTACAATATTCATTGATTTTTGCCATTGAAAAACGTCCAGAAATGTTTGAAGCTACTGACTGAATGAAAGGAGCTGGCATCTCACTCTCTTTGAATCTTCTTTATCATGCTAGGATTAGCAGGAAAAAGCAAAAAATTTCAGAATTGCACCTTGCAATGTGGAGATATTACTGTTTGTGCATTTACAATATTCATTGATTTTTGCCATTGAAAAACATGTTTTTCATATACCAGAAATGTTTGAAGCTACTGACGGAATGAAAGGAGCTGGCATCTCACTCTCTTTGAATCTTCTTTATCATGCTAGGATTAGCAGGAAAAAGCAAAAAATTTCAGAATTGCACCTTGCAATGTGGAGATATTACTGTTTGTGCATTTACAATATTCATTGATTTTTGCCATTGAAAAACATGTTTTTCATATACCAGAAATGTTTGAAGCTACTGACTGAATGAAAGGAGCTGGCATCTCGCTGTCTTTGAATCTTCTTTATCATGCTAGGATTAACAGGAAAAAGCAAAAAATTTCAGAATTGCACCTTGCAATGTGGAGATATTACTGTTTGTGCATTTACAATATTCATTGATTTTGCCATTGAAAAACGTCCAGAAATGTTTGAAGCTACTGACTGAATGAAAGGAGCTGGCATCTCACTCTCTTTAAATCTTCTTTATCATGCTAGGATTAGCAGGAAAAAGCAAAAAAATTTCAGAATTGCACCTTGCAATGTGGAGATATTACTGTTTGTGCATTTACAATATTCATTGATTTTTGCCATTGAAAAACATGTTTTTCATATACCAGAAATGTTTGAAGCTACTGACTGAATGAAAGGAGCTGGCATCTCACTCTCTTTGAATCTTCTTTATCATGCTAGGATAAGCAGGAAAAAGCAAAAAATTTCAGAATTGCACCTTGCAATGTGGAGATATTACTGTTTGTGCATTTACAATATTCATTGATTTTTGCCATTGAAAAACATGTTTTTCATATACCAGAAATGTTTGAAGCTACTGACTTGAATGAAAGGAGCTGGCATCTCACTCTCTTTGAATCTTCTTTATCATGCTAGGATTAACAGGAAAAAGCAAAAAATTTCAGAATTGCACCTTGCAATGTGGAGATATTACTGTTTGTGCATTTACAATATTCATTGATTTTTGCCATTGAAAAACGTCCAGAAATGTTT